>NW_006989372.1:29847-59365 GCF_000164805.1 Carlito syrichta
TGGCAGGTCTCGAACCCACGGGCTCAGGCCATCCACTCACCTCAGCCTCCCAAAGCGCGGGATTACAGGGTGAGCCACCGAGCCCGGCTTCCTGTGGCTTCTTATTTTCTCTGTCTGTCCTTTAGGTGTAGATGCCCACAAATTTCTCCTTAACCCCTGGTTTTTTCACTCTGCATTCTTCCTGGAAGATCATAGCAAATCCTGGGGCCGCAATGCTCCTGTCCACGCTGAGAATTTCCAAATCTCTGTCCAGCTCATCTGTTTCTTCTGTGCACCAGGCACTTATTGGGCACGCCCAGTTGGATGCCCCATGCACTCTTTAACACTCCCAAGCACAAACCTGAACTCATTACCTTCCCTTTCAGATCTTCTCTTTCTACTCCTGTGTTTCCTGTGGTCAGAAAATGGCCCAACATCTTCCCGGCTGCAGGGGCTGGAAATCTAAGTGTCAACCGTGACTTCTTCCTGCCCCTCCATCACAATCAATTAGTCAGCACATTCAGTTAATTTACTACCTGAATATCCACGGTGCCTTTGTGTCTCCCCACCACCTCTCTCCTTGACCAATGGCATGAGTATGCCCCCTAGACAAAGTACCTCTCCCCTTGGCCACAGCGTTGAGTCCAGGTGTAAGCACCTGATCTAAGCCCAGCAAGACCCAGCTTTTCCTGGGGCCCTATATTCTGAATCTATTCTGAATCAGAGAGAGCAAAGGTTTCCTTCTTCTTCAGTCAAACGCTGTCAAGATGTGATTTCAAGGCTACCAACAGGTCATGTACCTTTCCAGGCAAGAAAGAATGAAAAGCTAGCTTTCTGAGATAAGCAGAGAGGAGAATAATCATCGAAAAGGGGTTCCAGCAGCATCCCCTTCCCTAAAGCATCCATTGCAGGGGGGAAAAGCTCCCTTGCTTTTGCATGATTCTGCTACTGAAGCCAAGAAGTTCCTCACTCTTAATTGAGATTTTGAGGTGGTTTCTGTCTCTTTGAAGGAATTCTGCCTAACATAATAAATTAAACCTGCTGTGTTCTCCATTGTTCCATTCGTGTCACCATCAGTCTCGTCCAGGCTCCTGAAAGCCTTCTCATGGATCTGCAGATCTGCAAAGAGCCTCACTCCCTTCTGTGTCATTCTCCTGTTGCAGCACCATGACTTTTAAAGAACTCAGTTGGCTGGGTGCAGTGGCTTATGCCTGTAATCCCACCACCGTGGGAGGCAGGAGGATCACTTCAGGCCAGGAGTTTGGGACCAGCCTGGGCAAAGGTGAGCACTCGTCTCTACAAAAAATTGTTTTAAAAATTAGCTGGGTATAGTGGTGCACACTTGTAGTCCTAGTTACTTGAGAGGCTGAGGTGGGAGGATCGCTTGAGCCCAGGAGGTCAAAGCTGCAGTGAGCTGTGATTGTGCCCTTGCACTCCAGCCTGGGTGAAAGAGTGAGGAAAAAAAAAAAATCTCAAGCTTATAAAGGTACTCCTGATCTAAACGCCCAAATTCCTTCCCAAGACTTGCAAGGCCCTGCACATTCTTGCTCCTGTTGCTTCTCCCTCTATCTCTTACATTCCCAGCTCTAGTGTTCCAGAATTTCCTTCAGGTTCCCTGCAGGGAGCTCCTTTACCCACGCTGAGCCTGAGAGGCCTGTGGGAGTTCGCTACATTGTTACTAGAGGACCTGCCTGCTGTCTGCCTGCCTAGCCTTTCTCTAGCTATCTCCTGTCTCAAATGGTTCCAGGACTCCTTATGGATAGCAAAATCTGTGGATGCTCAAGTTCCTAATATAAAGTGGTAAAACCTATGCACATCCTCTTGTACACTTTAAATCTTTTCTAGATTACTTATAATACCTAACACAGCTGAGCATCGTGGCTCATGTCTGTAATTCCAGCACTTTGAGTAGCAGAGGCGAGAAGATTGCCTGGGCCCAGGGGTTCTAGACCAACCTGGGCAACTTGACCAGGCCTTATCGCTACAATAAATCAAAAAATTAGCTAGGCATGTAGTCCCAGTTTCTTGGAAGGCTGAAGTGGAAGAATCGCCTGAGCCCTGCAGGTCAGGAGAACATGCCACAGAACTCCCGCTTGGGCGACAGAGTGAGATTCTGACTCAAAAACAAACAAAACCGAATACAATATAAATGTTATGTAAGTAGTTGTTATACTGTATTGTTTAGAGAATAACCTGTATATGTTCAGTACAGACGCAATTTTTTTTCTAACATTTTCTTTTTGAGTCGAAGCCCCACTGTGCTGCCCAGGCTGGAGTGCAGTGGCATGCTCATGGCCACTGCAGGCTTGACCTGCTGGGCTCAGGCTTTCCTTCCACCTCGGTCTTCAAAGTAGGTGGGACTACAAGTGTACGCCACCATGCACGGCTAATTTTTTGATTTATCATAGAGAGGAGGTCTCTCAGCTGCCCAGGCTGGTCTCAAACCCATAGGCTAGGCAATCCTCTCATCTCAGCCTCCCAAAGTGCTGGGATTATAGGCATGAGCCACTGCGCCCGGCCTCTAATATTTTCAATCCACAGTTGGAATATGGACCTATAGATCCAGAGGGCTGACTGTATTTCTAACTACATCCCAATCTGCTCCTCTTCCTATGATCCTTGTTCCTGCACGATCACAATCTAGAAGCCTGGAGTTATTTTTTGACACCTTATTTCTCTCCTCCAATATCCATTCAAACAACAAAATTTGTCAGTTACCCCTTCTCCTCTCCATCTCGGCCAACCCGCTTGGATAGAAGTACTAGCCTTCTAACAGGTCACTTTGCTTGATGGCCTTACTCACCCCAGTCCATTCTCCCCATTCAACCAGAGTTTTCTTTATAAAAATGCAAAGCCGATTGTATTGTTTCTTCTCTTAAAGTGATACTCAAGTTAGAGTCCATTATAATGTGTTAGCCCCAGCTGACATTTTCCAGCTCATCTCCTGTCCTTTCTGGACATGTGCTGCTCGGATTACCTCAATATTTTTCTCCTGATACTTGTCATCTTCCATGCCTCTGTCCCCTTGCGTATGTAATTTCTTCTGCATAGAATGTTCTTTCTCCCTTGTCAACTTGACCAGCTTAAGACCATTTGGATCTGGAAACCTTGCATGACTTCCTTTAGCTGGCTTAGAATAGTCTTCTTTTATCTTTCCATAGTGGCCAATCTATACACATGATGATAATAATGTATTACATGTATACTATGTACTAGTCTTTCTGCTACTAATAATTAGTCTATGTGGATCAGTATCTCAATAAAGAAATTAAATATTGAGGTGAGGAGAGGCTAAGTGGCTTACTCAAGTCTCCGTGGCTAACCCCTTTCCAGTATTGAAATTCAAACCTAGGTGTTATGGCTTCAAGGTCTTTGCTCAAGTTCAGCACACCATCATCTTGGTCCATTTTGTGTTGCTATAACCAAATGACCGAAACTGGGTGATTTATAAAAAAAAAAACAACACAGAAATGCAGTGGCTCATGGGTTGGGGACTGGGAAGTCCAATATCAACACATCAGTAGGTTTAGTGTGTTCACTTCCAAGATGGCACCTAAATGCCGCATCCTCCAGAGCAGAGGAACACAGTCCCCCGTATGACTGAAGAGTCAAGAGAGAACTCACTTCTGAAAACCCTCTTATTAAGGCATTAAACCCACCCATGAGGTTAGCCCTCATGGCCTAATCATCTCTTAACCACCCCTCATACTGTTACAATAGCAATTACATTTTGACATGCAGTTTTTGGAAGGGACAAACAACCAAATCATAGCAACCTTGTTGCTTGTGCACCCCTGTTATAGCTCTTACACATTTTATTTTCGTTATCACTACATATATTATTTGGTCATATTTCTGTCAGTCCTATGAGAGAGTAACTTGTGAGCAGGCCCGATACTTTCACAGTTGACTCCTAGTGCCAGGCATGTAGAAGACAGCCAAAAATATTTGTTGGGTAAATTGCATCAGTGAATAATGTAGGGTGAGAAGTGAGAATATTCTGTGACTTCTTCAACTCTGAATAGGGGCTACCTTGTGGTCTACACAAGTTTCCCCTCAGTTCCCACATCAGTGCACTCACCTTTGCGTTCTACTCATGGGAACAACGTGACACTAGAGAGAACAGGAGCCAGCAAGGGAGACGATTACAGGGAGGCTGCTCAGGGCAGTGCAGCACAACTCACACAGGGTTAGTTTCTTAGACCATGTGAATATGAAAATGATATAGGCCAAGCATGGGGCCTCATGCCTGTAATCCCAGTACTTTGGGAGACTGAGGCAGGAGGATTATTTGAAGCCAAGAGTTCAAGACCAGCCTGGGCAGCATAGTGAGACTCCATCTCTACTAAAAATAAGAATAAGTTTAAAAGAAAAGAAAAGAAAAGAAAGTCACATAGAATCAAAATCCGCTTGATATTTTCTCAGGAAGATGCCACAGCAGGACCAAAAGTCATCATGTGTTTGTAACTTCGGCACAGCAAGTTTTTCTCCAGAGTTTAAATACGTTAACGTTTCTTGACTTGAACACCTATAAAACCATGGACTTGCATTTTTGAGTCATATTATGTGAAAAATACCATATTTTTTATACACAGAACACTCAGGATGATAAGATGCTCACGCTATAAGATGCCTATAGAAAATGAGACTCAGCCGGGCTCGGTGGCTCAGTCTGTAATCCCGCGCCTTTGGGAAGCTGAGGTGAGTGGATTGCCTGAGCCCGCGGGTTTTTTTTTTGTTTGTTTTTTGAGTTGGAGCCTCACTTCATCACCCAGGCTGGAGTGCAGTGGCATGCTCACAGCCACCGCAGCCTCGACCTGCTGGGCTCAGGTGATCCTTCTGCCTCAACCTTCCAAGTAGCTGGAACTACAGACACACACCACCATGTCCAGCTAATTTTTTGATATATTGTAGAGATGAGGTCTTGCCAAATTGCCCAGGCTGGACTTGCACCCTATGAAGTGCTGGGATTATAGCCATGAGTCACTGTGCCTGGCCCGTCTTTTATTCCTAACTTTTGATTTCCTTTCTGAATCTGGCTTTGGTTTTTGTTGCCTCTCCCCCCGCCCCCAAAATCACCTTTTTAACCACTTAAAATCATACAATTTAGTGACTTTTAGTACATTTTCAAGGTTGTGTAACTATCATCATGATTTAATTCCAGAACATTTTCATCACCCCCAAAAGAAGCAGTCACTCCTCAGTCTGTCCTCCTCAGCCTGGTAACCACTAATCTGCTTTCTGTCTCTATGATTTGCCTACTGTAGACATTTCATGTAGATGGAATAATGTAACATGTGGCCCTGTGTCTGGCTTCTTTCATTTAGCATAATATCATCGAAGTTCATTCATATTTTATTCCTTTTTATGGCTAAACAGTATTCCATTATATAGATATACTACATTTTGTGTATTCATTCATTAATGGACACTTACATTGTTCCCACTTTGTAGCCATTATAAATAAGCATGCACAAGTTTTTGTTTCAACACCTGTTTTTAATTCTCTCAGGTATGTACCTAGGAGTAGAATTGCTGGGTCATATGGTAATTCTGTGTTTAACTTTTGGAGGAACTGCCAAAATATTTTCCACAGCAAATGCACCATTTTACATTCCCACCAGCAATGTATGTGGATTCCAGTATTTCTACATCTTCATCAACACTTAATTTCTATTTTATTATTATTGTCATCTTAGTAGTATGAAGCCGTATTTCATTGTATGTGTGGCTTTTTTCATTTCCAAAATGACTAAGGATGTTGAGCACCTTCTTCTTTTCTTACTGATCATTTATATATCTTCTTTGAAGAAATGTGTATTCAAGAACTTTGCTAGTTCTTTACTTGGATTACAGTAAATCCGCTACATACAAACCTTCAAAGTAAGATTACAGTAAGTCCTCTACATACAAACCTTGTAAACTTTCAAAGATGTGAATGTGAATTCACATTATTTGAAGAGGCACTATTAGTTTTGGGGTTTTTTTTTTTTTTAGTTGGAGTCTCACTCTGTTACCCAGACTGGAGTGCAGTGGCCGCTCCCAGTCACTGCAGCCTCGACCTGCTGGGCTCCGGCGATCCTTCCATCTCAGCCTTCCAGTAGCTGGAACTACAGGCGTGCACTACCACGCCCGGCTAATTTTTTTATTTATTGTAGAGATGATGTCTCGCCAAGTTGCCCAGGCGGGTCTCAAACCCGCGGGCTCAGGCAATCCACTCATCTCAGCCTCCCAAAGCGCGGGATTACAGGCTGAGCCACCGAGCCCGGCTTGGGCACTGTTAGTTTTTGAGGCACAGGACCTGAACATAGAACAGTACACAAAGGTTGCAGCAGCCATTCAGAATGCAATTCAGTGCTACTATGTGATCTATGATGAGAAAAAAAAGAGCTACTGTCCAGACATCACTGAATTATTTTTTCAGGAGGGTAGACAGAATTGAATCTAGCAAAGAACCAGAAACTGTGCCATCACATTAGGCATGAGTGAAATTGCAGTTTACTCTCCATCTACTATTGCTGATAATCCTTCAGCTCTACCATCTCACACCAGCCCTCCCTCCTCCAGTCAGTAACTCTTCTTGCCTGTTCATTTGATGCCAGCTCCTGTATGCCACCTGTTGTACTCTACTATAGTACGGTATTTTTCAAGGTACTGTACTGTAAGTTTAAAAGATTTTCTTTATTTTTTTGTGTTTGTTTTTATATATTATTTGTGTGAAAAGCATTTATAAAGCTATTACAGTACTATATAGTCGATTGTATTTATTGGGTAACTAGGCTAACTTTGTTGGACTTACAAACAAACGGAATTTATGAATGTGCTCTTGGAACAGAACTCATTCATATGTAGACTTACTGTATTCATATTTTTGTTGTTGAGTTGTGTTTATATATTCTGGATACCAAAGTCTTGTAAATATTTTTCCCCATTCTGTGGTGTGTCTTTTTATTTTCTTGATAGGGTCCTTTGATGCATAAAAGATTTTCATTTTGATGATGTTCAATTTATCTTTTTTCCCTTTTCTTGCTTATGTTTTTGGTGTCATATCTAAAAATCCATTGATAAATTCAAGGCTGTGAAGATTTATTTTCTGTTCTAAGCATTTTATAGTTTTGACCTTTACACTAAAGTCTTTAGGTCATTTTGAGTTCGTTTTTGTATATGGTGTGAGGTAAGAGTCCAACTGCATTCTTTTGCATGTGTATATTCAGTTGTCTCACCAGCATCTGTTGAGAAGAATGTTCTTTCCCCCATTGCTACCCTTGTCAAAGACAAATTGACCATAAATATATGGGTTTACTTCTGGACTCCTGTTTCTATTTTATTGATCTATATATCTATGCAAATGCCAGTACTGTACTATTTTCATTACTGTATCTTTGTAGTAGGTTGTGAGTCCTTCACTTTTTTTCTTCTTTTTCAAAATTTTTATGGCTATGTGGGGTTCCTTGCAATTCCATATAAATTTTAGGGTCAGTTTGTCTATTTCTGCAAATAAGCAGTAGGAATTTTGATAGGAATTGCATTGACTCAGTAGATTTATTTGCAGAGTAGTGCCATCTTAACAATATTGTCTTCCAATCCATGAACATGGGATGTCTTCCTATTTACTAAGGACTTTAATTTTTTTCAACAATATTTTGTAGTTTTCAGTGTATAAGTCTTGCATCTCTTTGGTCAAGTTTTTTCTAAATAATTTATACTTTTTATTGTATGGTAAACTGAATTATTTCCTTAATTTTACTTTTGTATTTTTTGTTATTACTACGTAAAAATACAACCGATTTTTGTATGTCGATCTTGTATCCTACAATTTTCCTGAAATCATTTATTAGTTCTAAAAGATTTTTGTAAATTCTTTCGAGGTTTCTGTACATAAGAATATTATCTGTGAATAGAAATTGTTTTAATACTTACTTTTCTATTTGAATGTGTTTTACTTTAAAAAAAATTATTTCCTAATTGCTCTAACTAGAACTTCCAGTACAATGTTGAATAGAAGTGTCTAGAATGAGCATCCTTGTCTTGTTCCTGATCTTAAGGGGGAAAGTTTCAGTCTTTCACCATTAAGTATGATGCTAACTGTGAGTTTTTTCATAAATGACCTTTATTTTGTTGAGGGAGTTTTCTTTTATTCCTAGGTTTTAAACTGTTTTTATTATAAAAGAATGTTGAATTTAGTCAAATGCTTTTTCTGTGTCAGTTGAGATAATCATGTGACTTTTTTCCTTTATTGTTCATTAATATGGTATATTGCATTAATTGATTTTCATATGTTGTATTGGCTCTGCATTCTGGGATAATTATAAATCTATGTCAAAGGGCACAAAGCGTATAGAGATATAATTTGTGACAAAAACAGCATGGTCGGGGCAATAGAGGAATGAAACTTAACTGGAAAAAAGTTTTTGTATGTTGTTGATATTAATTCAAGCTATATTTTTATAAATGAAGTAGTTAATTATAATCCTCAAGGCAACCACTAAGAAAATATTTAAGAAATGTATAATAAAAGAAATGAGAAGGAAATCAAAATGGTACACTAGAAAAAAATGATCTAACACAAATAAGACTATAGTAGAGGATTTGAAAGACAGAGTTATATACTATATAAAAAACAGATAGAAAAATAGCAGAAGTGGCTCCTTCCTTATAATTAATTACAATAACTGTAGACAGAGTGAACTCTCCAATTTAAAAGGCAGGACTGGCAGAATTGGTGCTGTCCTTTAAATTGCATATAAAAAAAGAAAGTTACAAACCAAAAATACGTTAATTCTTAGTTTTTATCTACCTATGTAGTTACCTTCACCGGTGTTCTTGATTTCTTTGTGTGGATTTGAGTTGCTTTCTTGTGTCTTTTGATTTCAGCCTGAAGGATTTCTTTCAGGGCAGGTCTACTAGTGATAAACTATCTCAATTTTTGTTTAACTGGGAAAGTTTTCATTTCTCCTTGATTTTTGAAGGATAATTTTGCTGATTGTAGAATTATTGGCTAACAGTTGGTTTTATTCTTTCTTGTAGTACTTTAAGTATATTGTCCCACTGTCCTTTGGCCTCAATGGTTTCTGACAAGGACAAGAAATCTGTTTGTCTTATTAAGAATCTTTTGCACGTGAAAAGTCAGGTCTTTCTTGCTGCTTTCAGGATTCTCTTGTTCATCAAATCCGGGAAGTTTTCAGCCATTATCCCTTCAAATAAGCTAATTTCTTTTTCTTTTCTTTTCTTTTTTTTTTTTTTGAGTTGGAGTCTCACTCTGTCACTCAAACTGGAGTGCAGTGGCAGCTCCCGGCCACTGCAGCCTCGACCTGCTGGGCTCCGGCGATCCTTCCGCCTCAGCCTTCCGAGTAGCCGGAATTACAGGCACGCGCTACCACGCCCGGCTGATTTTTTGATTTATTGTAGAGATGAGGTCTCGCTGCCCAGGCGGGTCTCGAACCCGCGGGCTCAGGCAATCCACTCACCTCAGCCTCCCAAAGGCGCGGGATTACAGGCATGTGCTACCACGCCCGGCTTGCCTCAGCCTTCTAAGTAACTGGAACTACAGTGGTGCGCTACCACGCCCGGCTAATATTTTGATTTATTGTAGAGAGGAGGTCTCACCAAGTTGCCTAGGTGAGTCTCGAACCCTCGGGCTCAGGCAATCCACTTGCCTCGGCCTCCCAAAGCGCAGCATCACAGGCTGAGCCACCGAGCCCGGCCAGCTAATTTCAATATAGTCAAAGTGCTAAAGGGAGCCATGTACACGGAACTAAAGGAAAGTATGATCCTCACCAAATAGAGAATATCAACAAAGATTTAGTTATAAGTTATAAAAAAAGAAACAGAAATTCTAGTGTTGAAAAGAATAACTCAAATTTAAAAATTTACTAGAGGGGTTCAATAGCAGAATTCAGCACGAAGAATAACTCGGTGACCTTGAGATAGGTCATTTGAGATTACCCAATCTGAGAAACAGAAGGAAAAAAGAATGAAAAGTAAAAATAAAAAAGTAATCAGAGCCTAAGAGACCTGTGGGAAACTATCAAGCTTACTCATACTTGTGGAATGGGAGTCCCAACAGGAGAGAGAAAAAAAAAAGACAGAACAAATATTTGAAGAAGTAATGGGGCAAGGGGTTGGTGGGAAAAAAAATAGACAAACCAAAAAGTTTGGGAGAAAAGGCTGGGAGTGAGATGCACTGAGGAGCAAGAGCTTTGCAAAACTCCCGCATATTCATCCAGAAGTCCATGTACGTTGCCAGGGCTTGGTGACTGCTCAGGAAAGACTAGAGAAACTCCTAAGCTCTAACCTCCGATTTACCTTCAGGCTTTGTTACAAGCAGGAAGTGAAGGCTAAGACAAAATCGTAAACTGCCTGACTGAGTGTTGAAGGATTGTCCCAACCTACACACAGAGCCTATATGCAAAGACTAGGGGGTGTTTTTGTTTTGACTCTCAGTATTTAAGGGATTCTCTGTCAAATCACTATGACGGCTAAGCTAAAGGAATAATAACATCTGGAGCCACACACAAATACATACTTTACAAAATTAGTTTTAAAAAATAACCACTGCAACAACAGGTACAACACATCTTGGGGAGGAGAGATAACCTCCCAGAGTTGCAACATTATAATCTCTAAGATACCTAATTTTCAATAAAAAATTACAAGTCATGAAAAGAAGCAAGAAAGTATGGCCCACACGGGGAAAAAATAGAAATTTTCTGTGATAAAGTCAAACACTGGACAAAGACTTGCTCCCGGTGGCAATGGCAGGTACATTTGCCTTTCAGTGTTTTCAACAAATGGCTCCTGTGTAGTCACCTCAGTTCTGTGAGAGTTCCAAGTTAGGTGACACAAAGGCAAACTCTTTGAGCTGTTCTTTCAGGGTCATAAAGAGGTCAAAACAACCACCAATCTTTGAGAATAAGGTCTATTCCAATTCTTTCGTATTAGGAACCTATACCAGAAATGTGGGCCATTGCCACATTCAGTATTGTCCCCAAACTGAGAAATGGTGTCCAGGTTATACTAAAATGCCACAAACTCTCTTACAGAGATTCAGTTGTTCTTTTCTTAAGTGTTCAGCTGGTTGCTGGAAACTTTTTTTTTTTTTTTTGAGTTGGAGTTTCACTCTGTCGCCTAGACTGGAGTGCAGTGGCCGCTCGCGGCCACCGCAGCCTCTACCTGCTGGGCCCCGGCGATCCTTCCGCCTCAGCCTTCCGAGTAGCTGGAATTACAGGCATGCACTACCACACCCGGCTGATTTTTTGATTTATTGTAAAGATGAGGTCTCGCCTGCCCAGTCGGGTCTCGAACCCACGGGCTCAGGCAATCCACTCACCTCAGCCTCCCAAAGGCGCGGGGTTACAGGCTGAGCCACCGAGCCCGGCTGCTAAAAACTTTTGATTCTCTTCCAGAGTTCCAACAAAGTTGACTCTGATCATTTTTGTCAGTTTACTCACTGCTTTTGAGGAGGAACAAAACTTCACCTTTCTCTACTTCACTGTATTTACTGATGTCACTCCCTTCTCTGGCCTTTTGATAGTTACATTTATGGGAATTAAAATCAGGATAATATGACTTTAGTAAATGTAGTTGCTTTTCAAAGGGGGAAAGGAAGAAAATGGTTAGCAACAGGTTAACTAATAACAATCTATAGCAGGGCAGTAAGGTAACAACTGTGTAACCTTAGGAGGTTTACAAGGAAAAGTGTTGTGGAAATTACCAGGAACTGCATGAAGAAGGGTGAGTTAAGGTCTACTTGCTTATATTGAAGAAACTGCTCCAGGGGCCTTACATTTAAGGACCTGCATTCCTACTTATGTTAGTCCCTAAGCATGTTCACAGATGCAGGCTGAAGCCTGAGAAATACTCATCTGATCTCTGACATACTAGAGGGGATGGTGGTTTTCTCGGCAGAGTGGAAGAAATGATATGGAAAATCAAAAAAAAAAAAAGGAAAACAAATGAAACAAATAAAGGAAACAACCAAGGTAAAGAAATGATTGAAATAATATGACCTGGCAGAAAACCATAAAGAAAAGAAACTGTGCTTTCATAATTACTAATGGCTATTCAGCTAAAAATAACCTTTGCTTCCATTTGATTTTGAAGCCTGGAGCACCAAAGCTCCCCTGACGACATCACGTCAAAAAGATCTTGACGTTTGCTGGGAAGAACACTGGGGTTCAATTGGCTGATGACTCCTGCTTCAAGGATTATGGAAGCAACCTTAGCTGTGAGCCCTGGAACTTGTGCTTGATCCTATCTGTGTCTGCTGATTCATATGGAGAGAACTAGATTTAGTTAGAAAAAGTCTGAAATGTATTCTAATGATTGAGATGCTAAGTAGAAAATGGAAGGATTTAGAAACAGATTTTTTTAAAAAATTCTGCTATTTGGTGATTCTATGAAAGGTAAGTAAATAGCTTTATTAGTGGTGTCAAGAAGCAGTTGAGTTTCCTGAACTGTGAGCCAGAAAGCAAGAGACAGAGAATGCCACAAAAAGCCCTGCAAGAATGTATTTGATGGAAGTCTCAGTAAAGAAATCAAGAGATTTGTCAATCAAATTTCAAGAGGAAATCATTTTAATAACAGCTAATTTTTAAGGAGCTCTGATTATGTACATGGACCTCGATATTTTGAATGTATTTACTCATTTAATTCTTACAACAATCTTATGATGTATTATTATTATCCCCATTTTACAGATGAGGAAACTGAACACAGAACAGTACAGTACTTGATCATGAAAACAACACTCTTAAGTAGTGGAATCAGGATGAAAAATGGAGACTAATAGTATCTAAATTAAGTCATTCTGTGAAATCAAAGGTAAAGCTATAACCTACTGAGAAATACTAAGATGCCCTAGGAGGAAGAAGCACAGTGAAGAAGATACTCAGAAAGTTCTCTGTTAAAAAGCAAATAAAAAGAGAAATGCAGGCTGAGAAACAATCTGTGGCTTTGTTATTAGTGTACCAGTGGACTAAAGATAGAGGCAAGCATGAGAAACCAATAAAACACTAAATAAAATCTTTAGAAAAGCAAGCTTCTATAGATATTACTGAAAAAGTATAGTGGGCTTATATGAAGGAATGGGATACTATAATGAATTAAGATAATTTGAAAGAGAAGTATCCCAGCTAGAAGTAGGGATTAGAGAAATAGAACTTGAGTCAGGAAGGTATGTACCTAGATGGAAACATCTGGATGAAAAATACAAGAATTCTGAAACAGAGGTGATAATGTCACAAGAGCATATTGCAGACAGCCTGGCCAGACTAAGCATGTGAGAAAGACTTTATTTTTAAATAATATTTTCTTAATACAGGTTATTAAACTGATGTAATAGCAATAAAATATCTTAACCATGTAGACATGTGTTAGAAGTATTATTCAAAGGAAAGCAGAACATTTGATAAAATTTTGACCTTTCTTACCTACAGTTTTATTTCTAAAAAGAATGAATAAGCCACAGGGAAGCTGCTATTCCGGACTTAATTTTGGCCAAGATGAATTTGGTTGGTGACGGGGAAATAAATTTTAAAATCTTGAGAAAAAATCCGAAAGTCATTCTGTGAAATCATAATGTAGAACATGGTTAAATGTTTCTCTAGACTTGAGGAAATCAGATTTTATTGTGCTATTGATTTCTAATTCTATTGGAATGTGGTAGGAGGATGGGGTCAGTGTTATGTCAATTATTTGTTGTTTGTTGAGATTTATGTTCGGGCTCAGTTCTAAACATTTCCTTTTTGTTCAAAAAGAGTGTGAGTCGAGCTCGGTGGCTCAGCCTGTAATCCCAGAGCTTTGGGAGGCTGAGGTGAGTGGATTGCCTGAGCCCGCGATTTCGAGACCCGCCTGGACAACTTGGTGAGAACTCATCTCTACAATAAATAAAAAAAAATTAGCCAGGCATGGTAGCACGCGCCTGTAGTTCCAGCTATTCAGAAGGCTGAGGCAGAAGCATCGCCGGAGCCCAGCAGGTCGAGGCTGCGGGTGGCCAGGAGCGGCCACTGCACTCCAGTCTGGGCGATGGAGTGAGACTCCAACTCAAAAAAAAAAAAAAAAGATACCAACTCAAGAAAAAAAAAAAAAAAGAAAAATGAATAAACGGTTTATATTGTTATTTAAGAATTTACATTATTTTATTTTAATATTTTTATCTATAATACTTTTTCAGATAAAATTCTTGCCACCTAGCTTTATTTTATTTAAAATTTGCATGGTACATATTTTTTCCATTCTGTTACTTTCAGACTTTCTGGGTACTTATATTTTAATCAGTCTCTTGAAAACATCAAATAGCGGGATTTTGTTATTATAATCCAATCTGAGAATTGCTATATTTCAATTTAATCTACTTAGGCTTATTGGGATTACCAATATATTTGAACTTATCTTACCATCTAATTTTGTGTCATCTTTTAAAAGTGCTTCTTTCCTTTGTGATATCTCTTTTCCTATTTTCTTTTGAATTGGTCCAGACATGTCTAGTTTGGTTTTGTTTAATTTTTCACTTATCCCTTCTACTGGTTCGATAGTTATGATTCTTTTGATGTTTTTTTAGTAGCTACCTTTAATTTTTAAAAAATTAACATTATTGAGGCTTGTCAATTTCTACCAAAAAAAGTCTACTAGAATTTTGATTGGGATTATGTTGCTTGTGTGGATCAACTTGTGGAGAAATGACAACTCAATAATATTGAGTTTGCAGATTTATGTATATGATTTATCTTTTCATGTATTTAGATCTTTAATTTCTCTCAGCAATGTTTTATAGTTTTCATTAAGCAAGTTGCAAACATATTTTGTTACATTTATCCTTGTTTAATTTTTTTATGCTTTTATTTTAATGCATTTGGGTTTTTTAGTACTTAATTTTCAATTGTTTTTGTTAAATGCAAAAATGCAATTAACTTTTGTATATAGACCTAATAACTGGAAACCTTACTAAATTTACCTATTCTATTAGCTATTTTGCTGATTTCTTAGTACTTTCTTCATAGGCAATCATGAAGTAGTGTTACATCTTCCTTTACAATCGACATGACTTTTATGTATTTTTCTTGCCTTATTGCACAGATTATGACCCATTTCTGTGTTGAATAAGATTAGGAAAACTGACATTCTTGTTGACATTAAGGAAAAAGCATTTAGTCTTTCACCATTGACTATAATGTTAACTGTAAGTTTTTCTCTAGATTACCTTTATCATGTTGAGGAAGTTCCCTTTTGTTCCTTATTTGCTGAGTGTGTGTAATTTTTTAAAAATCATGGATGGTATAGAATTTTTTTAGATGCTTTTTCTGCGTCTATTGAAATGATATTCTGGTTTTTAAAAATTTACTAATATGGTGAATTGCATTGATTGGTTTTCCAATATTAAACTAATCTTCAATCCTGGGATAAGCCTCACTTGGTCATGATGTTTTATCCTTTTATAGATAGCTGGATTAGATTTGCTCTATTTTTTCCTCGTCGCCTTTGTTCCTATGTTTATGAGGTTTATTGGTCTTGAGTTTTCTTTCCTAGTAATATCTTTGTGTGGTCTGGTGTCACAAAATGAGTTAAGAAGTGTTTCATTAAATTCTCCTGTTTCTTGATCTACTGAAGTGTCTCTTAAGTTTTGAGCATTATGCAAGTGGATCAATTCTAGCTAAACTATTTGGTAGGAACACAGCCATATATTTTGTTCCCACATGGTCATGAGAATCCTAGGTCTTCACCCCAAAGTGTCCTCAGTGCTACACTCCACTGGCTGCCCACATATCAACTTTTAATTTCTGCTTTAATACTGTATGAATTTTTGGTATATTTTATTCTATATTTATTTTTATAATGGAAGGGGTCTAATCCATGTCTGCTCAATCTGCCATGTTGCCTAAAGTTAGAGAAAGCAGATTTCAAAAGGGGCAGAGGAAATACAGGCGAGATTTCACGGTGAAGGCCAAAGAGAACCATGTATAGCTTAAAAACATAAGAGGTTCTTAAAAATTAAATATGTAATAAAAGAATTTTACATAATTGTATGATCTTAATATATTCCCATGGTGATAGGAAAATATTTGTCCCAGCTGCTGGGAGTGCTAGGGGACAGACTTTTGTGGAGGGCCTCTTCAGAGATCACCTCATCTGCAGAGATCCACATGACCCAAGGTCTTGCCATTCTTGGGTGACCTATACTCCGTGGCTGACTGAGGAGGGCCATAAGAACCTGGCCATTTCTGTCCAATGTGAGAGAACTCTGATAGGCTGTTTTAGCTCTAGTGCTCCCTGTGGAGTTACCATCAGGCATACTTTGCAATTCACCTCTCTGTCTGCTCGTTCCTGCTTCCTTCCCTTCCTTTACAGGTATTGATTCCAAGGCACTCCCTAACAAACATTCTGTATAATAAATGCAGACTGTCTCAGTTTGCTTCCTGGAGTAATTGAATGGTCTGGAAATGCAGATGATAAGATGATAAGTTTTGGAGCTCCATCACTTAAAGCTTAGCTGGTAGTAGGTGGAACACAAATAGCTCCTGGTACAAAACGGAGCTCCAATTGTTAAAACCTTCACTATCTGCAAATTGAGATGTTATACTAGTCAATGGGAATCTAGAGGCTGAAGCAAAATATCAGGCTTTTGAAGTGTAAGAGATGAATGGTACCTATAAGGTCAGTGAAATTGGGAGACTGTTGCTGAGCTCCATAGACACTGGGAAAAGACACTAAAAGGCTGAGAGCAAATAACAGGTAATTGAGACTGAAGTGTGAAAGCACAGGACCTCCCACATTTTATACAAAGAGGTTCTCAGCTACTGTGAGATGGCAGAGAAAGCTGAGACTCAGAACTTAATTTGCAGAGTAGTCTTTGAAGGTTAAGCTCCCAGTCGTGGCAGGTTTGCTATTGCCAAGGTCCGGGCCTGGCTGGGAAAGAACTGAACCCTGAAACAATGGATGAGGACAGTAGGGTTGATGCCCCCAAAAGCTTGAATCCACAGATTCCTTGGAACCATCTGAACTTGTCTCTGTCCTATTAAAAGCTAGCATCTTCTTCTTTGTTGATGATAATGAAGAAGCCTCTCCCTGACATGACAACATTTCCTTCTCTTAGAATCTTCTCTTGATGTTCCTCCTTTCTACCTTGACTATAAGAGGGTAATTGAGGACATGCTTGGCCTGAAAAGGAAGGAAAAGTTCTATCCCCCAAAGAAGCTGCAACACCGAGTTGGCAGCAGTCTGAATTCTGAAGGTGCTTGATTAAGGAGGCTAGAATATAAGATTGGTTAAAAGAGAGTTTGTTGATTGGTAGAGGAGAGTTTATCAATTAAATTCAGAATTTAATACCTAGGAAAAAGGACCCCGGGAGGTGATATAAGTTTACTACCAGAATGGCTTCTAGAAGCATGGAAAAAGCAAAAGTCATGTTAAAAGAGGTTGAGATATTGGAATTGCTGTAGCAGTTGGTGGAAGAGAGATGAAAAGACCCTGGGGAGTGGGCATGTTGAAGTAGATACACTATGTAAGGTTGGAAAACCTACCAAGTGATTATGTTTCTTAGGAAGGGCTGGAGGATTCATCTTTGTATGGTCTAAATGTTTGTGTATGCTCTCGAAAATTCATTTATGTTGAAATCCTTACTCCCAAGGTGATGATATTAGTGGGTGAGGCATTTAGGAGGTGATTAGGTCATGAGCACTCTGCACTCATTAATGGGATTAATGTCCCTACTAAACAGGCCAGAGGGAGCTTGTTTACCTCTTCTCTCAGAGAAAAGACTACATCTAGAAGTGGGCCCTCAATGGACACAGAATCTCTCAGAGCCTTGATTTTGGACATCCTAACTTCCAAGACTATGAAAAATAAATTTATGATATTTTGTCATGACAACTCAAGTGGACTAAAAATATCATTCACCAAAGCCAACAAGAATGCACTAGTGAGAAGGGCATTAACAAAATCAAGACGTTCAATAGTGGCTAGTTTCAGTTCAGGCCCGATGGTAGAAGAGGCCATTACAGAACCTAGTTTACTGATAGCAATGAGGATGCTACGATGTTGAAACAATAGAGCTGAGATGGTGGCATGTAATCCTCAGAAGCCAAAGAATAATTGTGTAGACAATTATGGTAATGAGTGATAATACTGGAGTGGCAGCCGGGGGGCCTGATTCTCAGAGAGTTATGGAGATAGATAATGGAATATGGGTGTATTAGACAGGGTTCCCCAGAGAAACAGAACCAACAAGATGAATAGACAGAGAAAAAATTATTTATTTTGAGGCATTGGCTTACACAATTGTGGAGACCTGGTAAGTCTAAAATCTGCAGGGTATACCAATAGGGAAGGGTTGCAGTTTGGTTGTTGGCATAATTTCTTCCTGCTCTGGAGAGGTTAGTCTTTGTTCTTTTAAGACTTTCGATTGATTGGATGCGGGCCGCCCACCTTATTGAGGTTAATCTACTTTATTTAAAGTTCACTGGTTTAAACGTTAATCTCATCCAAAAAGCACCTTCACAGAAATATCAGAATAGTGTTTGACCAGATTATTTGGGCACTGTGACCCAGTCAGCGCGACACATAAAATTAACCGTCACAATGGGGCAGATTAGATCGGCAGTCAACAAGAGTATTGCTCTACTTGTAGTAGCCAAAGAATCAAGGATGAAAGGTCAAGAGGCTGAGGGAGTTGCCCCAGTAAGAAGTCATGCCTCCAGCCAGTTTCCGGACTTGAGCCAGTTTTCAGATCTGGAACCATTAAAATGAAGAAGTGAGGAAGGATTCTGCCACACCTCAGCAAATGTACATAATAATGATTCCACAAGTACTTCTTCAAAGATATCTACCGACATTTAGCTGTACATTGGCTGACTGCACCCCGGGGAAAGAGGAATACCCAACATTTTGAGGACTGTTGGACACAAAGTCTGAGTTGACATTGATGCGAGAGACTTAAAACATTGTTATGGCCCTCTGTTAGTGTAGGAGTATTTAGGTGACTTAGTCCATTTGTGCTGCTATAACAAAATATCATAAACTTGGTAATGTATAAACAACCCACATTTGTTTCTCACAGCTCTGGAAGCTGAAAAGTTCAAGATCAAGGTGCAGGCATATTTGGTGTCTGGGCAGGGCCCACATTCTGATTCCTAGATGATGTCTTCTCACTGGGTCCTCAAGTGGCTGAAGAGCAATCAAGCTCCCTTGGACCTCCTTTATAAGGGCAATAATTCCATTCATGAGGTGCCTACCCTTGTGACCTAATAACCACCCAAAGGCCTTACCTCCTAACCATTTTGGGGACTAAGTTTCAACATATGAATTTTAGTGGGACACAGACATTCACCACACAGCAAATAGGGGAAGTAATAAATAGAGTGTGTGCCAACGTCCAGCTCATGGTGGATCCATGGGCATTTCCCCTATTCCTGAATGTATGATTAGGATATTATATATGCCTAGTGGTTGGTGCAAACTCACATTAGCCTGTGGGATAAGAGCTATTATCATAATGGAGTAGGAAGAGTAGAAATCTCTGAAATTGCACCCCCCATAGTGAATGAAAATCCATATTGAATCCCAAGGGATGGGAGAAATTGGTGCTAGCATTAAGAATATACCTGCAGAAGTTCCCTGTCATGCCTTCATTCGGTTCTCCAGTTCAGCCCCTGCAGAAGAAGCCAGATCAATCTTGGAAAAGACATTAAGCTATGGCAAACTCAATCAAGTAGTAGCCCTCAACTGCAGCCACCATGGAAATTACAGTAAACTTGCTAGGCAGATTAACATGGTCTCAGGTATGAGGCATTTAACGAATGAGTTGGCAAATGCATTCTTTCCTATCCCTATAGAAAAAGATGATTGGAAGTAGTTTGCATTCACATAGAATGAATAACAGATGCATTTACAGTTTTTCCCCAGGACCATGTTAACTCTCCACTCTCTGTCATGAAGTAGTCTAAAGAGATTTGGACTATTCAGACATCCTACCCTACATGATATTGAATTGCTCCATCAGTGTCATCAAGCTAATCGTTCATGAGCAAGAAGTGGCTAAATACCTGCACTATGGAGTATGAGAAGTAAACCCTGAGGTAGTTTAGGAGACCACAACATTAGTAAAATGTTTAGGGGTCAAGTTGTGAGGGTACGGTGGCACATCCAATCCAAAGAACGAACAAATTATTGAATCTTGCACCATGAAGAAGGAGGCACAATGCCTGGCAGGCCTGTTCAGGTGCTGGAGATAGCATATTCCATGCCTGAAAATATTGCTCTGGCCCTTTTGCTGGTTGCATGAAGGACTGCTTACTTAGAGTGGGGTCCAGAGCACAGGACCCAGAAGATCCTATGGTATTAGATCCTATCAGTGGTGGGAAAGTGTGCTGGGGAGTTTATGGCAAGCTCTTCAGGGAGATCACAATGCAGATCCCTAGGTTTCTAGAACAAGGCTATACCACCCCCAGTGGAGGATTTAATCCCCCTTGAAAAATATATCCTGGTCAGGCAAGGTGGCTCAAGCCTGTAATTCCTTTGGGAGGCTGAGGTGAGGGGACTGCCTGAGCTCATGGCAACTTGGCAAGACCTCATCTCTACCATAAATCAAAAAATTAGCCAGGTATGGTGGCAGATGCCTGTAGTTCCAGCTACTTGGAAGGCTGAGGCAGAAGGATTGCCTGAGCCCAGCAGGTCGATGCTGGGATGGCCAACTCAGAAAAAAAAAGAAAAAGAAAAATATATCCTAGTATGCTACTGGACCCTGATTGAGTGTCTGACAATGGGATACCATATATCCAGAACTGTTTATTATGAGCTGGGCTATGTGAGTCACCAAGTTATAAGGTCAGGAGGGTCCAGCAGCAATCCACCCAGGATTGAGCACAAATAAGCTGGATGCACAGATGGTCCTGACCCATGTGACACCCACCACTGTTTCATCAGCTTCTCTCTCTCAGCTCACACCTGTGGCTGTCTGGGGTAGCCCTTCCAACCTGTTCTAGAGGAGGAAAACACCCAAGTCACTGCAGCCTCTACCTACTGGGCTTAGGCGATCCTTCTGCCTCAGCCTTCCAAGTCGCTGGAACCACAGGCAAGCGCCACCATGCCTGGCTAATTTTTTGATTTATCAAAGAGTTGAGGTCTCACCAAGTTGCCCAGACTGGTCTTGAAGCCCTGAACTCAGGTAATCCTCTCGCCTCGACCTCCCAAACTGCTTGGGATTATAGGCTTGAGCCACCGCTCCTGGCCAAGGCAGGGCTTTGAGTGGTGCACCTGATCATCTACTTTTTGTAGACAGAAAAGTGGCCGCAAGTTAGAATATAATCTGACTCATAGGCAGTGGTGCATGTCTGGCCATTGGAATGTAGGGGATCTGGAGTTCTGGGATACAGGCACATGGATGGATCTACTGAAGTAGGTGCAGAGTCAAGAACTTTATGTAACATACTCATGCTCACCAGAGAGCATCTTCTACAGCAGAGGCACTACAAACAAGTAGACACAGTGCCAGTGAGTAAATGAACAATGTAGCCTTGATGGCAGAGAAAGAAACTGCAAATGGGCCCAACGACCTGGGCAACCACTTACCAAGCCCAATCTTTCTTTCTTTTTTTGAGTCAGAGTCTCTGTCACCCAGGCTGGAGTGCAGGGGCACGCTCAGGCCCACCCCAGCCTCGACTGGCTGGGCTCTGGAGATCCTTCCACCTCAACATTCCAAGTAGCTGGAACTACAGATGAGCGCCACTATGTCTGGCTAATTTTTTGATTTATTGTAGAGATGAGGTCTTGCCAAGTTGCCCAGACGGTCTCGAACCCGTGGGCTCAGGCAATCCTCTCTTCTTGGCCTCCCAAAGTGCTGGGATTATAGGCGTGAGCGACCACACCCAGCCCACCAAGACCAGTCTAACTGCAACAGCTGCTGTTCAGTGTCCAACCAGCCAGCAACAGGGATCAATATTCAGCGATAGATATGGTCCCATCCCTCAAGGAGATCAACCACCTTCTTGGTGGCAAGGTGACCGCATTGAGTCCCTTTCACTTTGAAAGGGCTGATGATTCATTCTGAAGGAAATAGACACAGTCTGGCATGTATTTGCATCCTCATGTCCTAAGTACCTTCTCAGTTCCATTATCTGAGAGCTTTTGGGGCACTGGGTCTGTTAGCAGGAGATCCGAGTAGCATCACATTAGACTGGGGGGCCACTTTATAGCAGAGGTGTGGGAGGGGTTCCTTAGCCATGGGATCCACTTGTCATATCACCTACGAACGCATCCAGGAGTTCTCAGTCTGACAGGATGTTGGAACAGCCCACCGAATACTGAGTTGGAGCCCTCATTCAAACACCTTACAATGATGAGGCCTCAGTCAAAGTCCTTTCTATGTATCTGTGCCCCAGAAGACAAATACAAGGGTCTGGGAACCAAGGGGTGAGAGCAAGAGCAGTGGTTCCTAGAGGTGGTTTGGAGGTCATGCGTTATCCCAATCGATTGTTTGCCGTCAGTTACAGATCCAAGTGCTTGTTCTCTTTTCTTCCTTCTCACTATTGCAATTGACTAGCAAGAAAATACAGTAAAATACAATGTGATGCCAAGAACTGGGCACAATATTCCAGGTGTTCTGTGGAACACAGAGGGGATCCCCATGTTCTGGGCTCCAAACGATAAAAGTATTTCCATGGAACCTGCTCTCATTTTAGCTGGAGGTCGACTTTATTTCTCACGAACTGGTCTCATGACATGTAGCCCCCATCTTGCACTTATTTTTAATGAAAAATATTATGTTACCGGGCTCGGTGGCTCAGCCTGTAATCCCGCGCCTTTGGGAGGCTGAGGTGAGTGGATTGCCTGAGCCCGCGGGTTCGAGACCCACCTGGGCAGGCGAGACCTCATCTCTACAATAAATCAAAAAATCAGCTGGGCGTGGTAGCGCGCCTGTAATTCCGGCTACTCAGAAGGCTGAGGCGGAAGGATTGCTGGAGCCCAGCAGGTGGAGGCTGCGGTGGCCGGGAGCGGCGACTGCACTCCAGTCTGGGCGACAGAGTGAGACTCCAACTCAAAAAAACAAGAAAAATATAATGTTTATCTTTGTTAAGTTTATCCTTGATGTTTTTAGTCTCTTATTTGTACCTTGATTCTGGCATCTTTTGTGTTTGATGTTCTACTTAGTGTTGTGTTGTTCTCTCATGTGACAAATAGGTCTTCTATGGATGTTTATCAAAATCATGGAAATGTTGAGTAAGATATGAAAAGTACCTAATTTTCATGGCATGCCACTGAGGACCTCTCTCTAGGGGACCCTCTGTGCTCCACAGAACACCTGGAATGCTGTACACAGTTCTAGGCAACACATCTTAAAAACACTGATCCCCTGGAGAAGGTTTGGTGGCTGGCAATTAGGACATGAGGGGGCCTGAAGTCATATCATTTAACGAGAGGTTGAAGGAACAGGAGACAGAACCCAAAGAATAGAGGACTGAGGGGAAACATGGTAGTTATTTTTAAGTATTTGAAGGCCTTTAGGTGAAAAAGAGAATGACTTGTATTTTCCCAAACAACAGAATTAGGACCAATATCACTTGGTGATAGAGTTTGAGGGGGTATAGGAAACAATACCCTGAAAGATGGCCCTTTTGCATGCTGAGTATTTTAACGGAAGGAAATTGAGAAAAGCACAGAAGCAGAAAGGTCTCTCTGAACTTCTCCTGTCCCCTTTCTTTTGAAGACTCTTATGTAGCAAGTGTCCTGCCCTACACAAAGGGGGAAGGATGTTACACAGAGAGACCTGGAAGAATCTAAACAAACAGGAATTGCTGGGTTCCCACAGTTTATTATCATTAATTAGTCATACCCTCTTTTATCCAATCATACTTGCACATAACTGTCCCTTTTTCATCAAACCTAAACATAAAAATACACAATTTTCTCTGGGTCTTTGGATCTTCATTTCTGAAGGCTCATGTGTCACATAAAACTTTTATTATATAAATTTGTGATGCTTTTCTTCTGTTAATCTGTCTTTTGTTATAGGGATGTCAGTCATGGGCCTTGGGATAAGAAAGAAAATATATTACTTTCTCTTCCCTATGAATTCCAAATGATACCCTGCCACATAACTGTCCCAAAGACTGGTGGTGTTCAAGGGCTATTGTAGAGGCTAAAGCAACTCCATCTTGGATGCTAATCTGCCATGTTGACTTCTGATTAATCCCAGTTCCAAGAATGCCTCTAATATTTCTATTTTAGCTACTGTTCCTTGTGCAAGAGCACACACTCAGGGTAAATCTTCCCCTTAGTTCAAAACAACCTTGACTCTAAATCCCATCATGAGGCAGATTGACATAGCATTCTTGCTGTTCCCTACACATTCCTTCTCTATGGTATATAAACTCTAGATCTGAGGGGTAATGGCACCGGTATCCACCATCTTGTCTTGTCGCTGTGGGAGACACAGACATGGCCTCTGTAAGCCCCTTTTAAATGTTTCTTTTTAAGAAACTATGTTTGTCAGTTTGTTTCTCTGGCCTCCCATCTTGCTCAGACTTTGCGGGTAGGTTTGCATAGACGCGCCTCTGAGGAACAGCCACTCAGAAAGCTATAATGTAGGATTGGGAGGTTAGATTGAAGTTTGCTGTAGACTCTTTCAACTCTAACATCCTATGATTTCCTTCTGACAAAATCTGTTTTCAATCTTTCATTAAGACTCAGGCATAAACGATGGATGGTAAACGTGTAGCATTCTCATTCCCCTGATATGTAAACTCTAACTGAGCTAAAGACATATTAAAGAGTTAATTTGCTAGTTCTGGTATGAGGTTGGAGTGGACATTGTGGGGTCTGGAGTCCTTTCCACTACCTTGGATTCGCATGGACATAGCAGCTGCTTTTCCCCCATGAAGCTCGGAACACTTTGCTTTCCTGGCACAAGCAAAAATTCTGAAAGAATAACGTATTTGTTGTTAAATCCGCTCCTCCAGCAAAGGCTGTCATTGCTTCCCAGGGAACATCTTTACATCACAAAAGCATCAGTCTCCTTTTAAAATGAATGAATGAATGAACCCAAATGTCAATGCTTTCATTTCCTTTAATCAAAAGCCATGCTTACAGTAATAAAAGACAAACCGGGGTAACTGAATATACATGAAAGAGAGAGGAAGTACCTAGTAAAGCTTATAATATAAAAGCTCCTTTGGCTAAAGATGTGCCTGTCTGGATACAAAATTGGCATTTCAGAGCCCTGCAATTTATGTAAACAGTAGCCACTAGAATATTTTATCTTGGTTATGTGCATAATCTAAAAAGAAAAAACTTGAGAACTTCTTTGAGAACAGCTTCCTGTGGAGCTTTCTGGATGATTTCTCGTGAGACAGCACATGAGGTCACCTCTCTCGGTGGTGGACACTTTCGATCTAATCACTGTGACCCCGCTCCAAGCACCACTCAAGTCTGAGCCGGGGATCCCCTCCCCAAGCCCTCAGCCTGCTGCCTCCTCCCCAGCAAGGGCCTGACAGCTGTCTACACGCAGTCGCGCGGCATCCAGCCTGACTGGGAATGATTAGTCCGTCCTGACGAAGCTGTTTCCCCACTGAGACCCGCTGGCAGCACTCAGCTCTGGAGACAGCCCGTGTGTGCTCCTGGCACGGCCCAGGCTGTTCTCACAGACGTCTGGGGAGCCTGGCCTGGGCGGGCCAGGCCAGCAGCTGACGGCTGCAGGAGGAACGTGTGGTTTTAGGGGGCGGTTGGGGGTGGGAGGCAGGGTAGGGGGTTGTCTATGCTTAGGATAATTCCATGCGGGGTGAGAAACCACCAGATGAAGTGGGAGGATGGTAAAGAAGTGAGATAAATACGGATAGGTCCTGAGCAGTGAGAAAACCCGGGCCCCAAGGTCCCAGTTCTATGGCCTGGAGTCACTTCAGGGCGTTCATGCCCTCACTGGCCTTCAAAGGACCTGCTGAGCGCTGGCTTCACTGTCGTTTCTCGATGGCCTTTTGACAGTCTAAAAACCAACTGGAAAGCAAAGACCACCACCAAGAAAAGGTCCTTCTCTTGGATAGCGAGCCGCACACCAGCCTCCAACCAGAGTTCAATCAGGAGGCGAGACAGTCATAGGCTTTCACACGGGGACTTTCCACAGGTATAGACAGATATGAGATGGAACTGTTATAGTAAACCTGGAAGGTCCTAGCAAAATGATCATGGGTATTTCTGACGCATTATTATGTTTTTTGTTTATTTGCTTAAGTTTTGAGACTCTTTTGACAATTCCGTGTCTCTAGCCACAGAGGGATCTGAATTACTGATCTGCTTGGAAAATCAAGAGCTTCTGTTTATGGATTCTTTACTTAGGTCTAACAACTCTGTTTCACACTACAAGAGAGTTTGAGCAGTGCAATTAAAATAAAAAAAACACAGGAAAGAGAAAATAATTGGGGAGTAACCTGAGCCTCTCGGAAACCGATAAGATCCAAGAAAATGAAATCCCTGACGACATGCAGGGCAACTTGTACATTCATTTACAGACTTCAAAATGGTCTAATTGAATCGGGTTTTGCTTTTTTTTTTCTTAACTGTTAGCAACTTATTTTTACATGACACTCGAGTGCCCTTTTTTAATTGGTGAAAAACAACCTCTTGCATCATAAGGATGAGTCACTTCAGGACCCAGACGTCCCCTCAGTACCCAGTTTCCTCCACAAACACTTAGGTATGAATGTGGGTCAGAAGCACCCATCATCCCAGGCGTATTTTCTCTTGTATGTTGAATCCAACATTGTTTTGTACTTATAAGGAATTGTTATACTCATCATTTTTTTGCCAAATTGGCCATAATATAATCCACCTACCACTGACCAGCTACAGAAGAAAAATTAAACCAACATTTTGCTGTTGTTATCCCTTTTTTTCCTAGGGGTTGAGCTTCTGAAGCCAGGAGGTCACTTGGATTATGTATACAACTTTGGTAATTGCATTCCTAGATTCTACGAAATGCCACGGCGCTCACTAGAGTCCAAAATAGCTGCTGAAAACAATGACAATTACTGCCCAGACATTTTCAAACACAGCAGGTTACTGGCTGAGGCTGTGATGGAAACCCTAAAAAATATATAAATATTTTGAAATGCTCTGTAAATCAAATTGATGCTCCAGACACAGAGTGGATTGTCTCGAAACGGCTGAAGTCATTCGGAGGCTGAGAGGCTTTGCTGAAGAGTGTTGGAAAATTTTGAGCGTGCTAATATTAAGCCCAAATGTCCTAATTAAATGATTTTTAAGTTTTCCTTCTCTCCAGGAATAGACATCTCAGTTTTGACTGGTCACCCTCACCCTGTAAGGTCCTTACAATTATTGAAAAAAAAGATTACAAACCCATAAATCCCCCACTACTCCATATGTTCAGTAATTCCAGCATCCAGTGAATGCTGTTCAGGGGTGACGGTGACAACTGTTTATGGAAGAGATCTGAGGCCATGGCCTGTGGCGATCTGAGAGGCCTTGAGGATAAGCAGCTGGGGTCAGAGAGCAACAATAATGGCTGCCAACCGGCCAGAGCCATAAGAAATCTTGTTTAAACATTTCAACGGCTTCTGCTGCCTTGGGCCAGCCTGTGGAGATTCAGCGTGCAGAGCAGTGGGGCTTTCTGTCCGGGGTTTGGAAGGACCCATTTTCCCATGGTGACTTCTGGAGGGAGGCTTCTGGGTCTTGCTGGGATTAAGGGATAAGGTAAGAAACCTGACACTGATATGATCCCAAGGCAGTAGGACAATCTGCCACAAGAGCCCGTCCCGTTCTGGCATATGAAAGAGCCTCTTCAAACATCCCCACAAGGTAGGCCACCCTCCATCACCCTAAGAGCATGGGGAATTAGAACTAAACGTAGGCCCATGTGGTAGCTCATGCCTATAATACCACACTTAGGAAAGCTAGGGTGGGAGGATTGTTTGTGCCCAGAGTTTGAGATCAGCCTGGGCAACATAGCAAGACCCCATCCCTACACAAAATAAAAATAAAAAATAAGCCAGACATCATGACATGTGCCTGTAGTCCTAGCTACTCAGGAGGCTGGAACAGGAAGATACCTTGTACCCAGGAATTTGAGGCTGCAGTGAGGTATGATTACACAACTGTGTGTCAGACTGGGGGACAGGGGGAGACTCTGTCTTTTAAAAAAAAGGATAGGGAGATTAAACCCAGCCTTTCTGAGCACTCTCTCCTCCAAGGGAAGAGTGAACCTAGGGTGAGTCTGGGAATAGTTTCTCGTCCTAATGAATGCACTTGCCGTTTTAGATAAATTCCTGAGTTCAGTTATAGCATTTCCTTTGAATGCAACAAATAATTTAAACAAACAAAATCTGCCTGTATACAGGGGGTGCCAAAAAAATGTGTACACATTTAAAGTATGATGTTCACTTAAAAGATGGCGCTAACCAAATGAATGCTAGCATCACCAAGGACAAAGAAAATGATAGAAGCACGGTTGAGTGAACATTATACCACACATTGTTACCGTAATTTAATTCAACTTCGAAAAGTTGATAACATCTTTGAACACATAGATAACATCTTTTAAGATGTGCGCACATTTTTTGACACCCCCTGCATTAATTCTTAAGAAATGCTTGTGCCTGGTCTGGGGATACAGAGAAACACCAGATAGACCTAGATCCTGTCCTCATAAAAAATGTGGTCTCTGAGGGAGTGGAGTATTGAATTCACACAGTAGTTGAGTATTGCGTTAATTTATTTACGTGGTTTTGCTATCATTTTGTTTTTTACATGACCTGTCCAATGCATTATTTCCTGCTCACCAATGAATACACTGTGAAGGAAGAATGTTGCCATTCTGCAGTGATCAGGAGGCTAGGAAGGAGCACAGTTCATGCATAGGACATCGTCTTGGGTTTTCACCTTGAAACATCCTCCTTAAGCTGTTTCTTGGCCCTCTGTGAACATACTCTGCTATGGGAATTCACTGCTTTGAAGCTGCCTGCTTCTCTCTTCACATAGCTCTCAGGTCTTGGGCAAGACTCTTTTAGATGCTTGCAGCACACAGCCAACTTGGCTTCAACAAAAAAGGAAATTCACATGTCATGTACCTAGCGATAGAAAGGGCCAAGGCACAAGTGGCCTGACAGGGCCAGTCTCATGGGTCATAGGCCTATTGTGTGGCGCCATTATCAGAAGAAGGGGTAAAAAAAACCATAGCAACTACATAACGTAGGGACAACAACATTGTTTGTTTTAGACGAGAAAGACACCTCTGTGGTTTATCCCTTTAGAATAACCTGTGACAAGCCTAATTTCTCTTTAACTTGAACATCTTTAAACTCTTTAAAGACTAAGAAGTTGTCTCAGTCCATAACAAATACCATACTAGGTAACTTGTAAGCAATAAAAATTTATTTCTCACAGTTCTGGAGGCTAAGACATCCAAGATCAAGGCTCTGACAGTTTCTGTGTCTGGTGAGGTCCATCTTTTAGATGGCAATCTTTTCGCAGTGTCCTCATACTGTGGAAGGGGCAGATAAGCTCCCTTGGGCATCTTTTTTTTTTTTTTTTTTTGAGTTGGAGT
>NW_006989372.1:59385-77904 GCF_000164805.1 Carlito syrichta
GAGTCTCACTCTGTCACCCAGGCTGGAGTGCAGTGGCACACTCATGGCCACCCTAGCGTCGACCTGCTGGGCTTGGGCGATTCTTCTGCCTCCGCCTTCCAAGTAGCCAGAACTACAGGCGCACGCTATTACGTCAGGCTTATTTTTTGATTTATTGCAGAGAAGAACAGGCACCAGAGACCGAGTGGAGAATCAAGAGTGTTTATTCCAAAAGTTTCAGGAGGAGTAGTCTCCAAAAACCTGAACCCCGATCCTCAGTTACAGGCTGTTTTTATACACATTCAGTGGACCTTATTGAAGACTTTTGGCTGTAACAGATCTGGGGCCGCGTCATCAGTCCTGAACTTTTGTCATTGGTGGTTTTATAATTTTAAACTGAGGGCCACGAGGGGGAACTTTCACAGCAAACATCACAGCAAACAGGTTAACAGAGGGTGCAGCAACGCATGCTTACAGAGAAGCAGAAGTGGCGGTTAGGGCACCTGCTCATTTGAGATAAGGCTCTAAGGGTCTGGCTTCTTGATTAACTCTTTGTTTTTCTTTCTCATTCCCCCTTTGAAGCCCTTTAACGCTTTTCTAAGGGGCATCACCTGCTTTCGGTATTCTCCAAAGCAAGTTGCTCACAGCCTTGGAGAAGCATTTGAGATTTTATGGATTCTAGGTGGGAGGAAACAAATTGAATCATTGGGTTAAGAACGTAGGGCCCAAATAAGAGTGCCAATAAGACCATGAGGAGGGTCCAGCTAATGGGAGAAGCCAAGATCTCAACTCCAAATACTGTTCCAATTCATCCAGAAATTAGCTAGCTCTTGTCTTCTTTTTGTAATTCGCTCTTTCAACTGTTGAGCCATACACCTCACTACCCCCGACTGGTTTACATAAAAACAGCATTCCTCCTTTAGGAAGGGACAAAGTCCTCCTTTCTCAGCAGTTAGCAGGTCTAGTCCTCTTCTATTTTGCAGAGCCACTGTAGCTAAGGAATCTAAGTGATCCTGCAGGGCCACTAATGATGGAGCAACTTGCTCTATGTCATCCATTAAGTCCCTGGATAGTTGGTGATAGTAAGTGGTCGAGGATGCAAGTCCCCCATCCCAGTGCCTACCAGCCGTTATTCCTAACCCAGTCAGCAGGTGTGTGATCTGGATGGCTCTTTCTTTGAGTGTATGCTGCCAAGGGCACTATGAGAGACTGGTTATTGGGAACAATGTTTATCTGTGGGGTGAGGAAAGCCAATGTACAGGTTCCCACCCAGTTGGCCAGTAAGCACCGGTAGGTGTTTGTTTCACACACAAAGAAAAGTCCTAGCCGGGCTCGGTGGCTCAGCCTGTAATCCCAGCACTTTGGGAGGCTGAGGTGAGTGGATTGCCTGAGCCCGCGGGTTCGAGACCCGCCTGGGCAACTTGGCAAGACCTCATCTCTGCAATAAATCAAAAATCAGCCGGGCATGGTAGCGTGCACCTGTAGTTCCAGCTACTTGGAAGGCTGAGGCGGAAGGATCGCTGGAGCCCAGCAGGTCGAGGCTGCAGTGGCCGGAAGCTGAGTGACAGAGTGAGACTCCAACTCAAAAAAGAAAAAAAGAAAAGTCCTGAAAGAAGTCAACACCAGGGTCTGGCTGCAGGGAGGGGGCCAAGTTCCCAGATATTGATAACTTGACAGCATTAGCTAGTAGAGCTTTCTTAAGGGTAAGGAAGGCTTCCTGTTGCTGTTGCCCCCATTGGTATGGCTGCTTTTCTCCCCCCTGTGTGGCTTCACAGAGGGGGTTGACTATTAATGAGTAATTAGGGATCCAGATGTGACAGAAGCCAGCGGCCCCCAGAAATTCTCAGGTTTGCCTTCAGATCTTTGGAGTCGGAGGGGCCCAAGTTTCCTTTTTCTGTTCAGGCCTCCAAGGCCCAAAACCCTTTTGAGATTTGAAACCCCAAGTACTTGACTGTTTTCTGGCACATCTGGGCCTTTTTAAGGGACACCCTGTATCCAGCTTTCTGGAGTAAGCCCCTGCAAATATGAGGCCTAGGACGGTGTAAGGGTTAGGGACCATCAGATGGAGGGTTGTTGTGGCTTGGCTGATGACCCGCAGGTCCTGGACAGGTTGGTAGTCGTTGGTGCCTGGTTTCTTCACAGGTAACAAAGTGTATTTCACGGAGACTGCCATTTCCGAAGCAGCCCGAACTTTAGTAGTCTTTGAAGGTGAACTTGGATGCCGATCTTGGCTTCCTGAGATAAGGGATATTATGGACCCTTACCAGGTGGGCTCCAAGCAACAAGTCAACTATTACTGGTAGATGGTTGATGGCTAGCCCAGGTGGGCTCCTTTCAGTTCAGACTCCAGGGAAGCGAGAGCTCCATGATTCCAGGGCCAGGTTGATGTTCGTGGCGGGCTGGGAATGGAGTCTCCATTCTTCCTCTTGGGAAATTGTGACGGAAAAAATTAAAGTGGTGTCCTTTGGGAGTCCCAGCTGTGTGGGTCCCAGCAGTTCAAGGTGGGCAGGGCCATCAGCCACGAAGGTGATCCTAGTTCCCAGCTTGGACAGCAAGTCCCTTCCCATCAAGGGCACCGGACATTCTGGGACATACAGGAAATCACGTTTCACCTAGTGTTCCCCATGATGCCACTGCGGGTTTTACAGAAAGAGTGCTTGGTTTCAGCTCTGGTAGCTCACATAATTCTTGCTTTTTTCTTTGACATGCGTCCCACTGGTTTGGTAACAACTGCATGTTCAGTGCCAGTGTCCACCATAAAGTCCATTAATTGGCCTCCAACTTTCATCTTGACCATGGGTTCATGGGGGGCTAAGTTGATTAAGCCCTGTCTGTCCCAGTCTGGTTAGCCATTTAAAGCTGGTGGTGGAGGGCTCTGCTTCGTGTGTAGCATGGTCTCGTTCTGACCTTTGGCCCTTCCCCACTTCAGGTCTATCAGGGCAGGCTTTCTTCCAATGTCCAATTTTCTTGCAGTAGGCACATTGGTCCTTTTTGAGTTGGAGTCTCACTCTGTCGCCCAGACTGGAGTGCAGTGGCCGCTCCCGGCCACTGCAGCCTCGACCTGCTGGGCTCCGGCAATCCTTCCACCTCAGCCTTCCAAAGCATGGGATTACAGGCTGAGCCACCGAGCCCAGCACATTGGTCCTTTTGTAGGCGGGTGCCGGACCTGGGCTTTGCCCTTGCTTGCCTTGACGTTGGCTCAGGTGTAGCCAGCTGACTCAGGGCTGCAGCAAGGAAGGCTACCTTCTGCTTCATCTTTTGGTCAGCTTCTTTCTTTGCAGCCTCTCTCGATTTACAAAGACTTTGTTGGCCACCTCCCGTAGTTGGGCACTGTTCAACCCAGCAAACCCCTCAAGTGTTTGCAACTTTCTTCGGATATCACCCTGTGTCTGGCCCATGAAGACAGCATTCACCATGCGCTGGTTCTCAGGGGCCTCAGGGTTGAAGGGGGTGTACAACTGGAATGTTGCATAAAGTCTTTCATAAAAGTCTGATGGACTTTCATCTGGCTTCTGGAGGACCTCTGTGGTTTTGGACATATTGATGACCTTTTCAGCTCCTGCTCTTAATCCTTCTAGGAAAGTCTGTTGGTATCTTTCCAAGTTGATCCTTCCACCCTCTGAGTTTGGGTCCCAATGAGGGTCTTCTTCTGGGAGGGTGGCCCTGACTCAGGTCTCGGGATTCAGCAGTCCTGCTGGGATCTGCCCCTTCATCCATTTTTGGGCCTCAGTCAGTACTCATCGCCATTCGTTGGTATTGAGAAGAGTCAGGAGGAGCTGGCGGCAGTCTTCCCAAGTGGGGCGATGAGTCTGAGAGATGGACTCTACTAGGTCTATTATAGCCTGTGGCTTTGCTGAGTAGGAGGGGGTATGATGCTTCCAATTAAGCAAGTCCATGATGGTGAACTGCTGGCAATAGAAGATAGATTGTTCACCCTGGATGCTGCCATCTTGTGCCACTTGTTGAGGGCTTCTGGTCTCACACAGGGGCATCTGGAGTTCAGGCCATTGACTGTGGGCTGAGTGGAGGCATCTTCCCATCTGGTCTGGCTCTGCGGGTGGTGGCGGAGACGTGGACGGTAGTGGAGTGTCTGGCAAGGGGGGAAGCCTCTGGTACCAGTGGTGTGGTGTAGGGAGGTGGCAGCAGCTGAGGCTCATCATCTGGGTCTCCCTGGAAGATTGGCAGAATCTTGGTAGGGTCCCGGTCTCAGTTCCTCAGTTGAGATGGAGTCTTGACTGGGAGAATCCTACTCTGTCCCTGCCTGCCAGTGCAGAATCTTATCCAAGGGGACTGAGCTAAGGCAATTTGCAGCCTTGAATCTATATATGGAAACTGATCTGGGTGGCCCAGCTCCCTGGTTACCACTCAGTACACGGCCTGTATCTTGGTCATATCCAGAGTTTCCTCTGGAGGTCAGTCCTTATCTAACATCGGCCATTCCGTTGTACGGAGGGTTTTCCATTTTCCTGAGACATCTTGACACCATAATCTCCTATATAAGCTTTCCTGAAGTTTTTGATCATCCAGTCTAAGACAGTGGGTTTCATGGGGGATCCTCCCATAGTGTGCCTCCACTGTGTTGGCGTCACAAAACAAAAGACAAAGACATCCTGGATAGGCGCTGTCCTGGACAGAACTCCCTTTGCACACCTGGTTGTTCCCCTCTTGGGAAGTTAGACATCTCTTAGCAATTGATAGATTGTTATAAACCCCTAACCCGGACCAGCCCTATTATGGGGCTGGACCGCCTTCAACTGTATGAGGTCATCACGGAACTGCAGGTTAGGGCCCAATCGGACTCTGTAGCCTCAAGACCACAAAGCCACACACACATTCACACCACACTCATTCTCTTTCGTTCCAGATGCCAACAAACCTCCCCGCTGGAGATTCTACCTGAGCAGTTACAGTAACTGCTGGGAGGTGATCAGGCTCCCATTCCCACCATTTGGTGGCCCTGACTGACTGGGCACCCCAGGGTGTCTTACCGGCTCCTGAAGTCCTGGTCAATTAGTCTATGCTTTCCATCTGGTCCACCAAGCAGAGTGCAGTCTGATGGTCTGGGCTGTGGCTCATGGAGTCTGGATCCTGGACAACCAGCGGGAGGTGCACCTTTCTCATCCTTGGGCCACTCCTGGGCCACAGCAGAGTCCAACAACAGCAGTGGCTCAAGAGGCCAGCCTAATCTGAGAGCACAGTGAGGTTTCCCGGCCAGTGCACCAAAATGTGCAGCTCCCTGGGAGCAGAACAAATGGAGTGTTGCCACGCTCAGAACAGAGACCAAGTGGAGAATCGAGAAGCATTTATTACAGAAGTCTCAGGAGGAGTAGTCTCCAAAAACCTGAGCCCCGATCCTCAGTTACAGGCTGTTTTTATACACATTCAGCAGACCTTATTGGAGACTTTTGGGTGTAACATCAACCCTGGGCTTTTGTTATTGGTGATTTTCTAATTTTAAACTGAGGACCATGAGGGAGAACTTTCAAAGCAAAAATCACAGTAAACAGGCTTACATAGGGTGCAGCAAAGCATGTTTACAGAGAAGCAGAAGTGGCGGTTAGGGCAGCTGCTCATTTCAGATAAGGCTCTTAGGGTCTGGCTTCTTGATTAACTCTTCGTTTTCTTGTCTCAATAGTAAGGATTAGGTTTCAACATATGACTTTGGTTGGTGAGGAGGGAAAACATAAGCATTCAGACTACAGCAAGGTCATCTCCCTGCCAAGTATTCTCTGGTCTAAAACCTAATTCTTTTTTTTTTTTTGAGTTGGAGTCTCACTCTGTCGCCCAGACTGGAGTGCAGTGGCTGCTCCCGGCCACCACAGCCTCGACCTGCTGGGCTCCGGTGATCCTTCCGCCTCAGCCTTCCAAGTTGCTGGAACGACAGGTGCGTGCTACCATGCCTGGCTCATTTTTGATTTATTGTAGAGATGAGGTCTCGCCAAGTTGCCCAGGCAGGTCTCGAACCCGCAGCCTCAGGCAATCCACTCACCTCAGCCTCCCAAGGCGCGGGATTACAGGCTGAGCCACTGAGCCCGGCTTAAAACCTAATTCTTTAATGTTGTCTCCTTATCGTTATGTTTTTATGTTTTGTTTTTTGTTTTTTTTTTTTTGAGTTGGAGTCTCACTGTCACCCAGACTGGAGTGCAGTGGCCGCTCCCGGCCACCACAGCCTCTACCTGCTGGGCTCCGGCCATCCTTCCGCCTCAGCCTTCCAAGTAGCTGGAACTACAGGTGCGCGCTACCATGCCCGGCTAATTTTTTGATTTATTGTAGAGATGAGGTCTCGCCTGCCCAGGCGTAAGTATTAGAGAAATATCTTTTCCTGGAAGTATTTTGAAGTACACACCTATCTATTCATAATTACCACGCAAAAAGAAGATATTGTTAATGCTGTCTTTCCTGTAAAACACTACCAGATGCCAGAATATATAGACCTATTCTGAAAAATGTAAGACTTAGAAAAGAGGAGGCCCCTGGGTCTCACTCCCTACATAACAGATTACTTGATTGTTAGGAAGATGAGTAAAAGTTATCTGCAGTTTGTTTTTGCTTTCCTCTCCTGTACTGAACTACAATATTACATCCCGCACATGACGAAATCCTAGATTAACTTTTGAATTCAAGAGCCATTTATGGAGTGGTGGTTTGAGGAGCTTCTGCTTTTCCTGGCTGTGCACTGTCTCCATAGCTTACGAGATAACATCTGTTTTTAAAACAAGTAACACAAATTAAATGTAAGACTTTAACTGGACAAAGACAATTTGCCAGGCCGGCAGCCTCCCAAACCAGGGCAGGCTCGGAGACACTCCTGTGCAGCCATGTAGTGGAAGAAGATTTATGGACAGAAAAAAAAGTGAGGCACAGAAAACGGAAGAGAGGGACAGAAACATCTGGATTGGTTGCAATTCGGCATTTGCCTCCTTTGAACCTGTTTGACGAGTTGGCCGCCTTTGATGGGCCGTAGCTAGGTGATTGGCACAAGAGTAGGTGATGGTCTGCTTGGACACCCAGCGAGGCTACAGTTTACCATGTGCAAGCTTGCCGAGGAAGCGCTACGTCGGGCCCAAAGCGTGCAAGGAGGCAGCTTTGGGCTAAACTTAATTTAACAGTCTAAGTGTCTTCATTTGACCTGCACGCTTCCTGCGTTAGTTAAAGCTACTGGAATTGCAGGCGGCAATGATCTCACTCTAGGGTGAGTTTCAAGAGGAGGGTGTGGTCTACGGATTCAGGAGGGTCTTGTGGAACAGCAGTGAGAGAGCCACGGGTTCACTAGGGACTGGAATCAGACCCCGAGATACTGGCTGGAACTAAGGCAGCCACTCTCTCTGCGGGGCCGGAAGGGCTCTCATTTCCTGGCTCTCTCTGGGTGTCTGCTTTTTCCTCCTCTCTGTTTAGATCGTCCTTCTCTGCCCCTTCTTGCACATGGCAGGAGATGTCTACCCCACAGAGTACAAGTTTGTGTGCCCCGCGGGAACGGCCTACTCAAAGGCAGGCTGCGTCCGTGAATCTCACCTCCACGTGCCCAGGAAAGTTCCACGAGCCCAGCCCACCAAGATGCCACCTGATCAACTGAGGGTGCAGTGGAAGGCCAAGTCCCTCCGTGTGACTAGGGTGGTGGGACAGGACCCTCTTGAGATTTGCCACAAGCCAGGGTAATGGTGGAATTGTTCTGGGTCACCGACAGCCAGGAGCACTTACATTTGCACACAGGATGCCACTGAGCCTCGCTTCAACACGAGGGTAGGTAAGGATGAGACCCATGGGACCAAGTGAGGTGCATACAGGCAGCAGAGAAGCTCTCCTGACCCCTCATCGAGTGCTTTCTCTGCTGCAGCGTCATGTGTCCCCTGTGCTTCTGAGGGACTGCAGCTAGGTTTCTGTGGCACAGAGCTTGGGATACCATCCTGTCTTAGTGTTCCCAGGGACAGATGTGAAACGACTGCGACCAGGCCACCGCAACACCATCCAAAGCCCATCTCCCTGGAGGACTGTCCCCGTCGACAACAATCTTGTCATTTTGGACAGCTGCTCTGCCACATCCAACATACCATATCTCTGAGGACTGGCAACTCCCCCTGGTTTTGTATTTAACCTCTTTGGTGACGTCTAGTGATTTTATTTTAAAGAATCGAGTATCTTGCCTCTCTGGTGAAACTATTTGGCTTTCATGGCTTTTTTTTTTTTTTAAAGAAGAACTCAGCATACTGATTTTTCCCTTTGCTGACAACCTCCTTGGCCATAGATGGGAGTGGTGGGGACACTTAATGCCCAGACTTCTTCACTACGATACAAGGCAATCATGTAACCAGAAAGGATTTGTATTCCCTAAAGCTATCGAAAGAAAGAAAAAAAATAAAAAGAGTTCAATGTACTGATTTTTCCTTTTGCAGATAATCATCTTGGCCGCCACGCAGTGAGAAGGCCATTTAGTGTTCTTGGAGGTCTGAGTTGGTCTAGGCATACGCAAACCGTACCAGACTAGCTAGACGGAGGCGGCAGCCTCTGTGGGCCCTTCCAGGGGCTTCGGGCCATGTGCTCACTCTCAGAGATGTGCTGAGCTGTGCCAGCCGGGGTGAAGCTTGTTGTCCACCAACTGTGTCAGCTAGGGCCTCACATGGCCAGTGGAGCACTGAGGGGGCGAGTCTCTCTGTTTGCCTGGTTCAACCAGTGCCCAAGGGGTCCTGTCAGGGACAGCAGGTGTCTGGGGTCTGTCTGTCCCCTCCAGCAGAGGACATGGGGGAGTGGAGCCACACGCTTCTCCTGCTCGGCAGCCCCCGCCGCTTTGGGGGAAGGTCTCCGTTTCACATCGCCAATCGTTTGCCAACTCAAATGCAGAGCCAGGGCATGTGGGGCCGTAGAACTTTTTGGATGTTGGGCGGGTGATAATTGTGTCAGGAGAGTCCCATGAAAGGGCTGAGTGGTCTGAAAAACGCCTTTCCTGGCTGGGAGAAAGGAAACCTAATTTAGGGGCTATTTGTACCCTAGGACCCTGAAAAAGCTGATTCACGTCTCCATGACTCAACTTCTCCTTCTCAAAAATCGGGATGCTATGGGCGCTCGAAGCTTTCTGAGGCCCCGGGCCCCGTTCGGGAGCCGTGTTCAAGAGGACCTTGGCCTGCGGTGTAAAAAGCTCCCTGTTCATAAACAAGCGTGGCTATTTATCATTCTGTTACGACTTCTCGACCAGGCCAGACGGGGACTGCTGGCTGAATCCCATCTCTCTCCTCTTGGACTGAGTGCTCGAACTGTTCAGAGAGCCAGTGTCCTTCCCCCCGACAGCCTGCCAGCTCCTCGGGAGATATTTATTGACCAGCCCGGGGCACGGTGCGTGCTACTGACGACCGAGGCTGCAAACCCTCCAAGCACAGACTGTTTCTAACTCCGTGTCCAGTACAGTAACTCGAAATGAGCAATCGAGAATGAGTGGAGATCATCTTGAGCTATTTTCTGTCTGGCAAGTGTGTGCATCACGGCCTCGGCCACAGGCCTTCTCCGTCAAAACCCTCCCTCATTCCTTCTGTCTGCTCCAGAGCCCAGGGGACGGCAGCCTGCGTTCTGCGGGCGGCAGCGGCTCTCATGACGGTACCTATTTTGGTCAGACACTGAGGGAACAGGCAAGAATTCCCAGGGCGTTACATCGGGGGAGAAGGGATCTGCCCCAGATTTAGCAACTTGCACATTTCAGGCGGGAGAAGTAGAAACATTCTGAATATTGGAAGAGGAGAGATGGCCAAGAACAACGGAGGATGTATTCGTGTGGGCTAAAGACAAAAGTTCAGGGACCAGGCTGTGGTGAAGAGCGCCTCCCTTGAGTATCTGAAACAATGGCCTGTCCCTTCTGAGGCTCTGGAAGAGCTCCAGGACTTTCCCATGAGCCCAGGGGGATGGGCTCTTTTCATTTCTAGAGATAAACTTGGAGGAAGAAGATTTCACAGCGGAGTCTCAGAATAGTCACCCTCCGCTAGGACCTGGCTCACAAGATTGGGAAGCCAGGTGTGGGACAGAAAAGGATACTTTATTTAGGGCTAGGCTTTCAGGAACTACTCCTGAGGGGGAAAGGGAGGCTGAGTGTTTTGGGAACGAAGAGGAGACAGGAAGTGGACATTCGAGGCGGAAGTCATCAAAGCAGCGCCCGTTTAGGACAAGCCAAGCACATGGCAGAGAGGAAAAGAAAGAGCCAACCACTGATGACCAGGATGGAGAGGATAGCACATTCGCTCACATCTCATTGCCTGAGCACAGCAAGTAAGACGACCAGGCCAAAGGCAAGGGGACAGGGAAGAGGACTCTTTTCATGCGAGGTCGCTGCAAGTCACACAGCAATGGCAAGGACGAGGAAGGGTGCAACAGCATCTCCCACCACGGTCCTGTGTCAGGACCCATGACCCATGTATGTGGCTGATAGGTCACTTTCCCATGGCTTGGAATCTTTTTTCATTTGTTTTAGAGACGGGGTCTTACTCTGTTGCTCGGGCTGGAGGACAGTCGTGCGATCACAGCTAACTGCAACCTCCACCCCTGAACTCAAGTGGTCCTCCTGCCTCAGCCTCCTAAGTAGCTGGGACTATAGGCACACGCCACCACACCCTGTTAATTCTCTTATTTTTATTTTTGTGTTTTTGCCTCACTTTGTTGCTCAGTCTGGCCTCAAACTCCAGGACTTGAGCAATCCTCCCATCTCAGCCTCCCGAAGTGCTGGGATCACAGGCGCGAGCCACTGTGGCCAGGCAGGGCTTGGCATCTTTTCCCTGAATCTACACAGTGATTTCAGAGACGGCAAGTTCTGTGGCTTATCTTTCTTTCTTTTTTCCTTTTTAAAAATTGTGGCACAATGTACCTAACGTTACCATTTTAACCATTTGTAAGCATACAGTTCAGTCGCATTAAGTATATCCATACTGTTGTACAACCATCACCACCATCCATCTCTGGAATGTTTTCGTACTTTCAAACTAAAGCTCTGTATCTATGAAACACCCACTTCCCATTCTCCCTGGCCCCCAGTCCCTGGCAACCACCATTCTATTTTCTGTCTCTATGAATCTGACTACTCTAGAGCTCATATAAGTGGACTCATATGCTATGTGTGTCTGGCTTATTTCACTTAGCACGATGTCTTAAAGGTTCATCTGTGTTGTAGCAGATGTCAGAATTTCTTTCCCTTTAAAGGCTGAATAATATTCCATTGTCTATACATGTATATACAGCACATGTTGCTTACCCGTCATCTGTCAATAGACACTCGGTTGCTTCTGCCTTTTGGCCACTGTGCACCACAGTGCTGAGACGAACACTGCACAAGTATCTCTTCAAATCTCTGCTTTCTTCAGTTCTTTGGGGTGAATACCTAGAGGTGGAATTGCTGGATCATATGATAAGTTTATATCCAGCTTTTTCAAAAATGTTTTTATGTCCGACTCAAAAAATCTTTTTATGTCTAATTTTTTAAATGTGTTCCATGCTGTTTTTCACAGAATGTGACCTTTCTTATCTCGAAAGTGTGGCGGGGTCTTCTGCTCACGGTGGTTTTGTCCTGTTTTTCCCACCTATTCAGTCTCTCAGTCTGTTTCTTCCCACGTTTGAAAGTATTAGAGAGAATTGTCCAGATTTGTTGACTCATCTTCTTTCCTAGTACTATTTTTCAATATTGACAGCAGAAGTTGATTCTGCCTCTCTTGCTTGTTTACTATTAGTGATTGTGATGGGGGGGGCTTCTTCTGTGTTTTGTTTGTTATATTATGTTAGGTTGAGGGAAGAGAGATTCTGATTATTGTTTCATGCCATCATCTTATCCTGGAAATCTGTTTCATTCGTTTTTGCTTAAAATTATAATTCATCCTCTGGACAATTTCAGTGACGGTATGCATCATGAAGGCGACAGCTACTGTAGACTGAAATGTTGTTTTAAAATCCTGTGATTGACAGCATTTTCGACAGCTCTTGAAGAAAGTCAGAAGTTCCTTTTAATTGCACCAAAACCTCTCATGAGGAGCTGTTTCAGTTTCCTTTATGTAGCCAAGGAAGGCCAATTCTATGGGTTTGGATATCTTTGCTTTCATGCATAATTCAATAAGACAGTTAATAAAGACGAGGAATTGTTAATATGCAATTGGAGGTGCATCGGTGGGAGCGTCTTCAAGCTATTCTTGACAGAGCTGTGATATCATCTGGCCTAGCTTCTCAGGTCCCCTTTCCATGCAGGAAAACTTGGATAGTTATTTACGCCTATCTCTGCTCTGAACTTGGATGAAACTAAATGAAGTGCGTCTTAGTCCATGGATATACTGTCAGCAGGTGCTGCAGGCCTCGGCACAGGACACTCTAATGGATTTGCTTCCAAGTACAGTGCTCGTGCTCGCCCCAGATGAGGCTTTCTCAGAGCTAATGTGGTCTTTTGATCCCTACGAACAGCCGTTCCTGGCCTCTTGGAACAGAGGCAGCTTCCAGCAGAGAAGGGAAAAGACCCGTGCACTTAGGGGCATGGGCCTAAGGCTTGGTCCCAGCCTCTGTGTCCTGAAGGTAAATTTGTTGGTGCTTCTGGAAACACTCTTTCTCCCTGATAGAAAGCGACACACCAGCAGAAAAAGCCTCACCTCTTTGATAGCCCCGGCATTGCTGCTGCCATCTTGCAAATGAAGTGAGCCATGGGCACAGGGGAGATGGAAGAGGAGCACCTGAGACCCTGCAGAACCGTGAACTTCACCCTGGAACCGCCTTGCCTTAGTGCTTAGGTCACTTGTTCCGTTTTCTCCACTTGCAGCTAAAAGCCTTCTTATTTGAAAAAGACGTTGCATAGAAAAGTAAGAGCAATATAGTCACTTGCTAAAACAAAATGATCTGCTTTTTGAAGTCACAATATACTTTATTTTAGAAAGGTCATGTTTATGGTAGTAGTAAATAAAATATTTTATTTAAAAAATGTCCTCACTTGGCAAAGTAAAAAAATTAGCAACTCTGCATCAATCGCCAAAGTATTTTTGCAATTTGACTGGCCCATGAAATCTGAAAGTCTGGAAACCACTGCTCTAACTTGAGTAAAACTCCCTCTTGGACTAGGACTCAGAATTTGGTTCTAATCCCAGTTGCTGTCCTTTCTGGCCACTCTTCGACATGAAAGACTTGTGACTCCCGCCTTTCATTTGGTCTCCTGCTTAGAAAGAAGAAAAACATGAGGAGAGAGTAGTTCACCGAGCTCTACCTTTTTTGACCGGGATTCCAATACACCTTTGTGTGCTCTGCTGTGCTCTCCACTTTTTTGCACACACTTTTTTGACATGCTGATTGTAAAGAAAAATAGGGCTTTAGCCAGGTGTGGTGGTGCATGCCTGTAGTTCCGGCTACTTGGAAGGCTGAGGCGGAAGGATTGCTTGAGCCCTGCAGGCGGACGCTGAGGTGGCTGTGAGCGTGCCATGCACGCCAGCCTGGGTGACAGGGTGAGACTCCAACTCAAAAAAAAAAAAAAAAGGAAAAGAAAGAACGATAGGGTTGAAATCATCTGCACCAACAAAGCAACTGCACCAAGGCAACACTGTTTAATGCAGCTAAAGCTTGAATCAGCCATGATCCAGAAAGGTCAAGAAAGGAAGATTTATTTTCTTCACGAGTTACTTAGGTTTGTAACACTCTTCTGGGCCCCACAAACAGAGGGTGAGATTGGATGTTCAGCTTCCCAAGTGTGATTTGCAACAGAGAAACACGACAGGCACTAGTGGTAGAAGGTTTTTCTTGTAGATCCTGGTCCTCTGCCATCCTGCTGGTCTCAGACTTGCCCGTGGGCGAGCCTCTCAACCTCTCAGCCTGTTTCCTCTTCTTTAAAGTTGATAATAGCGACGATACGATAATGGACAGATAGCATTTACTATACTGCATGGAATACAGCACAGAACAGCTGCCCACCAGGTGGTATACACAATGACTATTACTTTCCCTGTTTGGTGACAGTAATTTTGAAAAGAGCAAACTCAATTCTATAATAAACATATGAATTGATAGTAGTCTAATTTTTTTTAAGAGTGCTTATCCTTTTGGGAGACATTCTAAAGTACTACATGATGAAATGATGTAAGGCCTGCCTAAATAATCCAGGGAAGAAGAATATGGAAACAAGATTGGCAGGTGCTGATAGCCGCAGAAGCTGGGTGAGGAAGAATGAGGAATCGTTCTGCTGTCCTCTCACCTCTTGTGTGTATTTGAAAATGTCCAAAATAAATAAAAATAAAACAGAGGGCTCGGTGCAGTGGCTCATGCCTGGACTCCCAGCAATTTGGGAGGCCAAGGCAGGAGGAATGTTTGAGCCCAGGAGTTCGAGACCAACCTGGACCACATAGCAAGACTTCATCTCTACAAAAAAAAGTTAGAAAATGAGCCAGGCATGGTTGTGCACACCTGTAGTCCCAGCGACTGGGTGGGCTTAGGTGGAAGGATTGCCTGAGCCCATGAGGTCAAGGCTGTGGTGACCGTGCTTGTGCCACCGTACTCCAGCCTGGGCAACAGAGTGAGACTCTAACTCAAAAAGCAAACAAATGAACAAAACACACCAAAAATTAACAAACAAGAGTTGATGATTTCCCGGCCTAAAGTAAAGGACACTGAGTTAAATGAACATTTCTCATTTTTTGCACCCTTTACCTTATGAAGGATATTGCTTTAACTAAATCCATAGCCTCTCACTCTTTTCTTCATTAAAACTCCCTGAAGGGACCCCATCTGTCTGTCTTACCAAAGCCTTTGCTCCCTCATCATTTATCGGCAATTGAGTTATTATGAAGTCTATGGAAAAGATTGGTCTGGCTAGAATATTTTGAAAAAAGGAAAATGGAAGCATTATTTTTAAAGTGAAGTTTTCTTCTTGATTTAGAGACAAGAGACTCCAACAGTGTCCTGACCACGACTGCCATTGTTAACATTGGGAAGGAGGAATTTCTGGCCACCCAAGAAGCCTTTGTAAAGCTGTTTAGAGGGAGATGCTGTGAATTTAAAATGATTTGGCTCTTTCGGGGGGGAAAAAAAATATACAAACATTGTGGATTCTAAGGTAAGTTCCAGCAAAAATGTTGGGAAAAAAATGTTTGTGTCTTGAGATGTATATAAGGGGGGACTCCAAAAACCTGGAATTTTTAAAATAAAAATTGTGTGTTTATTCTTACATGTTTAAACCTCAGTCACCTTCAAAGTACTCTCTGTTTGATGCAATACACCTATGGAGATGCTTTTTACACTGCTCAAAATAATTTTTGAACTCGTCCATTTTGATGTCTGTCGTGCTTCTGCTGTTTTTTGTTTCACCTCTTCCACGTTGGCAAGATGTTTGCCTTTGGGGACTTTTTTCATCTGGGGAAATAAAAAAAGTTGCTAGAGATGAGATTGGGTGAATAGGGAGAAGGGGGCGTGGGGCCATGCTGGTTTTGGTCGAAAACGGCTGAACACTCAGTGCGGTATGAGGTGCCCTTGTAATTCACTCATCATGAAACGGGCCAATGTGCTGAAAGAATTTTCAAAAAAGAATTCACTGATGTCAAACGCAGTCTCTCACAACAATGCTAGCTGGTACAGTGATGCTGATGGGTTCCTAGAACACTTACCTAGTGAGGGAAGCCTGTGCTCTGAGGGGCCGGGCCTCCAAAAAAATAATTCCGAGTTTTTTGGTCCTCCTCGTATACGTATTTTTTTTTTTTTAACTCAGATTTCCAAGTTAAATAAAGGAGTAATTATCCTTTCAAAATATTCACTCTTGGAATCCCCAGCAATAATAGTCTTCTCCCTATAGGTTTGAGTATCTGTCGACATGTCATTAACAACTTCCTTGCGCACTCTACAGCAGGCCAAGGGAGAAGACACTCAACGTGATGTGTGTTTGTTGGTTGGTGTACGCAGCCAGTTTAGGGCCGATCGAAAGACAGGCTCATTCTGGAATGCTCATGTAAGTAAATGGGAAGTGATTCCAGCTATAGAGATTGAACACAAGTACAACTGTGTGAATTGGAGCACATCTGTATGGTCCCAACCCCCTGACTCTGGTCAGGAAGCAGAACTCCACATCCTGCACACTCAGCAGTGGCTTCATTAAAGCTGCTGACAGACCTTGGTTAATCAGGCCCTCGGGAAGAACTTTTACTCCTGAGACTCGGAGAAAGCAAATCCCATAAGGACAGCTGTTTGTTCATTTCCAGGGTCAAAGAAAGCAGTTTGGTTTCCTGGGCTTAAGGGTTACTCAGTTCTCCTAGAGGTCAGAGATCTTTCTTCAGCCTGAAAGATAATACACCATTTAGGTGGTCCAGGATCTAGTTAATTTTAGAATTGGAAGGAGCAAAACATTTAGTGAAATGCTGTATTATACAAATTTTCAAGTTGCATTACGAAGAAATGCCAATACTTTTTAGTCAAAAACATGAGCGCTTTTGTATCCAAATGTGTGAAATCCTTTAAAGCAGTCACTTATTCAGTACACATTTGGAAGCTCTTCTGTGGCATCACCTGGGGTCAATTTGTAAGACACAATAAGCCAATTTTGACCAAAATGATTATATGCAAAGTACTCACCAGATTTGGTTTTGAGTGAGTCTGGGATTTCGGAAACTCAAATCCATCCTACCTTGGGAGACAGTCTAAAGAAGCAATTTTAAAACAGTTTTGCCTGATGATTTTTCTCTTTGGTAGCTGCATGGAACGGATCACACTCATTTGGACAGTTACGTTCTAAGGTGTTGATTTTAAAAGCCAGTAAGGGATAGTTGGTACAAACAATTTCTGCAATTTGGTTTTATTGTGGGATAAAATAAAACAGTGGATCCCCTACTATGGCCCTCCAGCAGGAGCATACGACACTGGTGGGGACTCGGACCTTGGACCCCGCGCGCCTCAGGTAATAACATCTTCCTGGCCCAAGCTATATTCAGAAACTCATCAAAGCCAAATGTGGCTCCAGGTTATTTCCTTTCACAGTTTCAGCATACAGGTTTTCTTTTAAATCCCCAAATAAAACAATTTCCCCATTTCGCCATTTTTTCTGTTCTAGAGTTTAACACTGTGAATAGAATTATTTCTTATTGCGGTTAGTTTGGCTGTGATGACATTTATTTTGCTACCCACTTTCATTAAGCTCAGATTCTATTTTAGCCACTGGTGTAGGTGCATTTTCAGTATATCCAATAATGCTTCTGAGTTCGTTATTATCTGGGCACCTAGAATAGTCTCCCAGCTGCCATCTTGTTTTTTTTTTTTAATAATTAATCAGTATTTTTATTATAGTTTTGTGGGGTACAGTTAAGGGTTAGGTGTACAATTACGTTTCATTCAGACACCCTGTTGATAAGAGGTGTTTTCCCAGCCCCAGACAGATATTTGCTACTGTTAATCCCATCTCCTTCCCCCCCATAGTTTCCTAGTACCGTCAGTCATTTTCTTATAGTATTACATTGGATGTTCAAGGTCCATTATATGAGTGAGAACATGTGATATTCTGATCTTTGTTTCTGTGTGAGATCACTCAGTATTATAGACTCTAGTTCCATCCAGGTTGCTGCGAAATTCATGATTTTGTTCTTTTTTATGGCTGCGTAGTATTCCATCGTGTATATGTACCACATTTTTTTAATCCAGTCCTCTTTTGATGGGCAGCATGGTTGTTTCCAGGTTCTTGCTATTGTGAACAACGCTGCGATAAACATACGTGTGCAGGTATCTTTTTTATAGAGTGATTTGTGTTCTTCAGGGTATATTCCCAGTAGGGGGATTGCAGGGTCATATGGAAGGTCAATTTTTAGAGCTTTTAGGAATCGCCACACTGCTTTCCACAGAGGTTGCACTAGTTTACACTCCCACCAACAGTGTAGAAGTGTTCCCTTTTCACCACACCCTCTCCAGCAGCTGTTATTTTTTGAGTTGTTGATAATTGCCATTCTGACTGGAGTTAGGTGGTATCTCAGTGTGGTTTTGATTTGCATCTCCCTGATGATTAGTGAGGTTGAGCATTTCTTCATGTGTTTGTTGGCTGCTTGAATGTCTTCTTTTGTGAAGTGTCTGTTCATGTCTTTTGCCCATTTTATAATGGGGTTGTTTGTTTTCTTCTTTTCAGTACGCTTCAGTTCCTTGTAGATCCAGGATGTTAAGCCTTTGTCAGACCTAGAGTTGGCAAATACTTTTTCCCAGTCTGTAGGCTGTCTCCCTGCTCTCTTGATGGTTTCTTTGGCTTTGCAGAAGCTTGTCAGTTTAATAAGGTCCCATTTGTCTATCTTCTCTCTTAAGTCCTGTGGGATTCGGGTTTTGTACAGGAATTGCATGCCAGTTCCGATTTCCATGAGAGTATTTCCTTCCTTTTCTAAGGTTCTTATGGTTTGAGGTTTTACATTTAGGTCTCTGATCCATTTGGAGTTAACCTTTGTGCATGGGGATAGATAGGGGTCCTGTTTCAATCTTCTGCATGTGGTCAACCAGTTTTCCCAGCACCATTTACTGAATAGGTTCTCTTCTCCCCACTGGTAGGTGGTGGGGGCTTTGTCGAAGATGAGTTGGTTGAGGAATTGAGGTTTTGCTTCTGCAATT
>NW_006989373.1:0-507 GCF_000164805.1 Carlito syrichta
CTGTCGGCCCAGACATCAAAAACCTGAGATAGGGGGTCAAGCTACTTCTTGTCAGTCCAGAGGCCACATTTCCTTGAAGAGACTTAAGGCCCAGATATCAAAGACCTGAGATAGGGGGTCAAGCTACTTCTTGTCAGTCCAGAAGCCAGGGTCCTTTACTCAGACTCAGGGAGCAGAGCTGTTGTTCAAGAGTCGGAGAGAAGGGCCCCCTCAGAGTGAACCGGAAAGAGCTGCCACCCAGTATGCCCAGAGAACATCGCATCAGCCAAAGAGGGTTACTGTCTACCTTGAAATCGAATGGATTATTCCTGCTCGATTTCAGAGTTACTTGGGAACCATGATTCTTTTTGCTTTTTCCAATTTCTCTATTTTGGACCGGGAGTGTTTATCCTATGTCTGTACCATCGTTCTGGTTTGCAAACAGATAACTTCTTGTCTAGTTTCACAAGCTCACAGAGGAATAATTTTGCCCCAGGATAATCCATACTCTGAGTCTAACCCATTCCT
>NW_006989374.1:0-494 GCF_000164805.1 Carlito syrichta
AACTATATCTCCACTACCATAATCATCATTCTCTCTCTGTCTCTGTCTCTGTCTCTGTCTCTCTCTCTCTCTCTCTCTCTCTCTCTCTCTTTCTCTCCTCCCCTCTCTCCCAACTGCTATTGCTGTTGCTCTCTCTGTCTTTATTTCTGCTGGATTCTGGACTGCCAAAATTGTTTCTGTAGGGCCACCATCAGCAACTCACCCAGACCCCAGGAATCCTGTCAGTGTGTGCCCCTCCCAGCTTCTGTGTGTGTTGCTGCCTTTTTTTATTTGAGTTGAAGTCTCACTCTGTCACCCAGATTGGAGTGCAGTGGCATGCTCCTGGCTACCGCAGCCTTGACCTGCTGGGCTCTGGTGATCCTTCGGCCTCAGTCTTCCAAGTAGCCGGAACTACAGGTGTGCGCTACCACGCCCAGCTAAATTTTGATTTATTGTACAGACGAGGTCTCACCAAGTTGCCCGGGCGGCTCTCGAACCCACAGACTCAGGCAGTC
>NW_006989375.1:0-532 GCF_000164805.1 Carlito syrichta
GAGATGCTGATTCACCCTGTGACTTTACACAATCACATTTCATCCCAGAGCCTCAGTTTCCTTCCTACCAAATGATGACATTCTGCCTTTTTCCCAGGGTTGGTGTGGTGATCAAGGGAGACAGTGACTATGGGGATGCAATGTTAACTGCATATGTGGCCATAGGAGTGCTTTCTTCACTGCCAACGTGAGTCCAGACTCTTAAAGGTATTTGACATGCCCTGAGGAGGTGTGACATAGGGCAACTGTCAAATTTGGCCCCTGCCCTGACTCCAGTCTTACTGACTTAACCAAGGGGACAGCAGCATCTGCCGTCACTCTTCTGCTGCTGACTCTCACTCTTCTGTTTTCCCAACAGGAAGGGCCCAGCCTCACCTCGGCGACCTGCAGGCCCTGAGCAGCTGAGGCTCCCCTCGGAGACTTATAAGCCTGTGGCCACTGGCATCCAGCGGCCTGCCCTTCCTGCCTCCTCAGGGCCCCTTCAGAGGGCTCCTGGGTTTTCTGACCACCCAGAGGAGCCTCTGTTGCTCTC
>NW_006989376.1:0-474 GCF_000164805.1 Carlito syrichta
AAGGGAGGTCTGGAATATCATTGAATTATCCTCAAGTCAATGTGTTTTCTCAGGGAACACCATGACTCCCAGCAATTACTCTTCCTCAGATCACTGGGAAGCTCAGTTGTCTTCTGGGAATCAGTTGTCTCACAGGCGTGAGTCATCTCACAGGATGTGAGACTGCAGCAGAAGACATGTCATGGACCTCAAAGAGAAGCTTCTGGTGCCTGATCCAGATGCTTTGTGCTCTCGTAAGTGCAGGTAAGGTGCTGTCTCAGGGTCAACACGTTGTGGGTTTCCAATATAGAACACAAGGTCTTACTTTATATTTTTGAAATACATAGAAGTTTAATGTGCAGTCTGTAAAATTTGTGTCATTTTGTTTCATTCCAATTGCATCGTTCCCAAGTTCTGTAAAATATTCTGGCATAAAGTTGCCTTTCTTCTCAGGAATTGTTAAATGGATGTAGAACATACATTTTCCATTTTCAT
>NW_006989377.1:0-525 GCF_000164805.1 Carlito syrichta
CCTCCAACTTCTCCCCTACCAATCAATTTCTTATAATAGTATGATAAATGTTCAGGGTCTGCGTATGAGTGAGAACGTGTGGTACTCAGTTCTTTGTTTCTGTGATAGGTCACGGCTATTTTCTTGTGAAACACCATCTAAACTCTTTCTACTTTAGTCTAATGGGCTGGGCCACAGATTTTTATATAATAAAAGTGTTCAGATAGAAAGAAAGGGAAATCCCCCTTCCCTCCTGAAATGTATAGTGGAAAGAAGGAGAAATTTATAGGTGAATCAGATGTTGACATGTGTTTCCACTTTTCTCTGAGTTTCAGATTGAGGTGCAGGTGTTAACAAAATGAAGGGATTACAAAGTGCTATACTTCCCTGATGCAGAGTCCTGTAGAAAGATTGCTCTCGTGCCAAGGTGGACAGATCTAAGTCTAATCAAATGGAGAAAGTTGCTTGTTATACAGAAACAGAGAGAGAGAGAGAGAGAGAGAGAGAGAGGAGATCAGACTAGTAAGTATTCCCAAGCCTCTCTTT
>NW_006989378.1:0-6313 GCF_000164805.1 Carlito syrichta
CCTAAAAGCTGATTGACACACTTGTGTCCAGGACAGAAGTTACAAGACACAAAAAGAATTTAAAAAACTGGCTTTAAAATTATGATTGATAGTCTCCCTTTTAAACCTAATTTTCTAATAACTGAATTGGAAATCTATGTAAAAATCATTCATTGGCTTTGAAGACTGCTTGAAAAGGATCTTCTATCATATCTGGAAATTTATTCCTGAGTCTAAAAGTTCTATGCTTGAAGGAGTATCTATCTATGGTGGTAAAAAAAAAATTGATAAAAAAAAAATTGAGACTCTTTGGTATCACCTTACAATCCAATAAAAAAGGAAAAAAATATTGTAGAAATCATTTGGGTCAGAATTGGAGAAGTATTTGTATTGCATATGGCACGAATTGATTGTTATTGTCACACCCAATCCTTGCCTTTCCTTCAAATTTAAACTGGATCTAGTAACACTCAAGTTCTATAAGGCATAATAAACTCAGGATGTGGTCTACACACTTGTAATGCACACTTGTAATAAATTTTGAAAGTATGGACTTTGGTACCAAGCCCTGAATTGTACCCCACATATTTATAATAAAAAATTTAAAAAAGAAAGTGTGCACTTTGGATTTGAGGAAAAAAAATTTTACCAATTTTTTTTTCTAAGTATATACAAACACTGAACCTTGACTCATGACATGAGCAAAGTCCCTCAATAGCGAGATCGGGGTGGAGCTTCATTTTGTGCTACTCCTCAAAAGTGGCTCTTTCTGAGGGATGTATTTTTCTTGTAAGAAACCAAGAAGCAACAAGTTAGATCACTTTATTTTTACATTTATGCAAGTTTCTAAAGATTTCTGTAACATTTAAATTGACATACCACTTGGTAAAGCTGCTTTATTAGCTATGAGATTGCTCTTCAGCCAAAAATGCCTACTTCCATTATTGAAAAGAGACACAGTATTTTATTCCTGATTTTTGATCCACATGTAGTCTCTGCTTTATCTCGCATATAGAAATTTAGATACTTTATTAAACCCGGATACCATTTAACTTAGATTTATTCCATTAAAAAACAGTGTTAAAAATATCAGTAGCCTGTAATCCCGTGCCTTTGGGAGGCTGAGGTGAATGGATTGCCTGAGCCCGCAGGATTGAGACCCACCTGGGCAGGCGAGACCTCGTCTCTACAATAAAAAAAAAAAAAAAAAACCACAATTAGCCGGGCATGGTAGCACGCGTTTGTAATTCTGGCTACTCGGAAGACTGAGGCGGAAGGTTTGCTGGAGCCCAGTATTCTGGGTGACAGTGAGACTCCAACTCAAAAAAAAAAAAAAAAATCAGTAACATGTGTTACTGGTATGCTACTTAAGAACAGGTATTTTTTATCCAACCAGAAAGATGGAAGGAGCCAAATGAAAAGTAAAAACATGCACTGAGGTTCTCATTGCGTGAGCAAGACTTTTTTTGAAAACTCTAATAATAGTCCCCTATTGTATGGCATTTTACCTAACCCTATAATAAAATGTAATGTATAATTTTTCTGTTTACAGCCTCTATCTATCACGAGACCAACTGGATAACCCCCATATGCGAAAGACATGGGACACTTACAATTTTGAATTTGCTGTGGATGTTCACTTTGATGAAGTATAACTTGAAGTCATGCATCAGCTGCAGTAGACCTTTTTTAAAAAGCCTGTTCAACCTATCTCTGCTACCTCTATCTTCCAAGTCCACATGCTTTGTGATATGCATATTTTCATAGATGTGGACTCATATTTTTAAGAAAGAAATATACTGACACAGCAGCCTCACTCCAGTGGCTTGGGACTTTCTCCTAACCCCCGTTGGGGTAGCCAAGAGTACACGCTTGCGGGAGGCCTCAACTCCTTCCCCTCACTCCCGTTGACTCTCATTGGCTCAAATGTCTCTCAATGGCTCAAAACCTTGGGCATTTCCTGGAGCAACATTAGCCAAGGAGAAAGCCCACAGCCACCATTGTAGCTAACTTTCTCCCACAAGTGCCAATTCTGGCCAGAGGTCAACAGTTTAGCCCACACATCAGATATAATATCTCAGCTACAGGAAATACCTGATAGAAAACCCCAGCTAACACCACTTTCCAAGCCACTCAGCCACTTGGGTTGCCATGAGCCAGTGCAAGTACCCAGCACAGGACTGCCACAGCTGGCAATTGAGTAACTCACTATGCCAAGGCTATATTTAACCAAGAAAACTCAGCAGTGCCTATGTCAGTTCCCTGCCAAACTCACATAAGAAGAAATGGGCTACCAAAATGAGAAGGAAGCAGAAAAAAACTTCTGACAATATGAAAAAGCATAGTTCTCCAATACCCACAAATGACCACACCAACTCTTTAGCAATGAACTCTAATCTAAATGAAATGTTTGAAATTCCAGACATAGAATTCAAAAGGTTGATTATAAAAGTGATAAATGGAATTCAGAAGAAAATTGAAAATCAACATAGAGACATTTTTAAAACTACTCAGAGCCGGGCTCGGTGGCTCAGCCTATAATCCCGTGCCTTTGGGAGGCTGAGGTGAGTGGATTGCCTGAGCCCGCGGGTTCAAGACCCGCCTGGGCAGCGAGACCTCATCTCTACAATAAATAAAAAAATCAGCCGGGTGTGGTAGCGCATGCCTATAATTCTGGCTACTCAGAAGGCTGAGATGGAAGGATCGCCCGATCCCAGCAGGCGAAGCTGGGTTGGCCGGAAGCGGCCACTGCACTCCAGTCTGGGTGACTGAGTGAGACTCCAACTCAAAAAAAAAAAAAAACTACTCAGGACCTGAATGACCTCATCTCTACAATAAATAAATTAAAAAAAAATTAGCCAGGCATGGTAGCACGTGCCTGTAGTTCCAGCTACTTGGAAGGCTGAGGCAGAAGGATCACTGGATCCCAGCAAGTCAAGGCTGTGGTGGCTGGGAGCAGCCACTGCACTCCAGTCTGGGTGACAGAGTGAGACTCCAACTCAAAAAATAAAAAAGAAAAATTATTCAAAGAGATAGCTTTTTAAAAAATCCAAAATTCTGAAGTAAAAGAATTATTTAGGAAAGTACAAAATACAGTGAAAAGTTTGATCAGTAGACTAGAACAAGCAAAAGAAAGAATCTCAGAAAGTGAAGACAAAGCTTTTGAATTAACCAAATCAGAAAACAACAAAGGAAAAAGAATCAAAGCATCGGACAAAATCTCCAAGATACATGGGACTATGCAAAACATCCACACATAAGAATCATAGGTATTCCTGGGAAGAAGAGTAAGCAACAAGTTTGGAAAAATCTATTTGAAGGAATAATGAAGGAAAACATGCCTTGGTTTGCCAGAGATCTAACTATCTAGAAACAAGAAGCCCAAAGAACCCTCAGAAGACTCATTGCAAAATAGTCATCCCCAAGGCATATAATCATCCAGTTGTGCAAAGTTGATGTGAAGGAAAAAAATGTTAAGAGCAGTGAAACAAAACATCAAATAACTTACAAAGGTAAACCTATCAAATACCAGTCTTCTCAGAAGAAACCTTACAAACCAGAAGGGATTGGGACCCTATTTTCAGTCTGTTCAAACAGAATATTGTCAGTCAAGGATTTTGTATCCCACTCTCTAATTTTCATTCAAGGAAGGAGAAATAAAATATTTAGCAGACAAGGAAACACTGAGGGAGTTTGTAACCACTAGCCCAGCTCAAAAAGAAATTCTCAAAGGAGTTTTAAACACTGAAAAGCTCAACATATACCAGTCAAAAAAGGTGGAAATCACAAGGTCACATACCTTATGGAACACCAACAATAGAAAAAAAAATAAAGCAATCAGATAACAACCAGTATGATGAGTAGAATAGTATCATACATATCATTATTAACTGTGAGCATAAGTGGTCTCAATGTCCCCACTGAAAAGATATCTACTGGCAGAATGAATTATCAAATACAACCAAATATCTGCTGCCTTCAAGAGAACCACTTAACTTGCAAAGACTCCTATAGACTCAAGGAACACGTGGAAAACATCATTCCAAGCAACTGGCAACCCAAAAGGAACAAGAGCAGCCATTTTCATATCAGATAAAACAGACTTTAAGTTAACAGTAAAAAAAAGACAAAGATGGTATATAATGATAAAGAGATCAATCCAATGAGGAGACATAACAATTTTAAATATATATGTGCCAATGCCAGAGCCACCAGCATTATAAAACAAATTCAGTAAGACCTCGAAAAAGAGATGGACAACAATACAATAATAGTGGGAGATGTCAACACTCCACTGACAGTAAAAGAGAGATCGTGAAAGCCGAAAGTGAATTTGAAATGCTGGAGTTAAATCAGATTCTAGAGCAAGTGGAACTAACAGACACTTACAGAACTTTCCATCCCCAAACTACAGGATGTACATTTTTCTCATCCTCACATGAAAGGGTCTCCAAGATAGACCATATGATTGGTCACAAATCAAGTCTCAATAAATTCAAAAAACCAAAATCATATCAAGCATCTTCTCAGACCACAGTGAAATAAAACTAGAAATTAACTCCCAGAAGAACTCACAAAACCAAACAAAAATATGGAAATTAAACATCTGCTCCTGAATGATCCTTGGGTCAACAATAAGATCAAGATGGCAATTTAAAACTTCTCTGAAACAAATGACAACAATGAAACAAGTTATCAAAATCTCTGGGACATAGCCAAAGCTGTGCTGAGAGAAAAAATTATAGTGCTAAGTGTCTACATTAATGACTGAAGGATCACATATCGACAACCTAACATTATACCTAAAGGAACTAGAAAGACATGAACAAACCAAACTGAAAGCCAGCAGAAGAAAAAGAATAATGAAAATCCAAGCAGAATGAAATGAAATTGAAATCTTAAAAAATACAAAGGATTAATAACCAAAAAGATAAATAAAATTGAGAGACCTTTAGCTAGATTATATAAAAAATGAAGAGAGAAGATTCAAATCAGCTCAATCAGAAATGAAAATGGAGACATTACAACTGATACAATGGAAATTCAAAAGATTATCCAAGATGATTAAGGACACCTCTGCAAATAAACTAAACAATCTAGAGGAAATGGATACATTCTTCAAAACATGCAGCTCCCCAACCTTGAATCAGGAAGCATAGAAACCTAGAACAGATCAATAACGAACAGCAAGATTGAAACAGTAATTAGAAATCTACCATCAAATGTCCAGGACCTAATGGACTCATAGTTTAATTCTACCAAATCTTCAGAGGAACTGGCACCAATTTTACTGAAGCTATTCCAAAAGATTCAAGAGGAGGGAATTCTTCCTAACTTACTTCTCCAAGGCCAGGATCACTATGATACAAAAGCAAGAACAAGGAACAACAACAACAAAAAAACTATAGACCAATATCCCTGATGAACACAGATACAAAGATCCTAAAAAAATGTTAGCCAACCAAATTCAGCAGCACATTTCAAAAAATGCCCCCCAAACAATTAAGTTTTATCCCAGAGATGCAAGGTTGGGACAACATATGCAAGTCAATAAATATGATCCACTAAATAAACAGAATTAAGAACAAAAATTATATGATAATTTTAATAGATGCAGTAAATGCATTTTAGACAATCCAGCATCCCTCCATGATAAAAAACTCTCAGCAAAATAGACACAGAGAGAACATTCCTCAAAAACAATAAAAGCCACATACAGCAAACTCACAGACAAGGCCATCCTGAACAAAGAAAAGTTGAATGCGATTTCCCCCTCAGAACTGGAAGAAGGCAAGGACGTCCACTGTCACCACTACTATTCAACATAGTCCTGGAAGTCCTAGCCAGAGCAATAAAGGACATCCATATTGGAAAAGAAGAAAACAGACGAACTCTCTATGCTGATGATATGGTCTTACACCTAGATAATCCTAAAGACTCCTCCAAAAGACTCCTGAATTTGATCATGCATTTTGTAAAATTTCAGGATACAAAAGTTAACACACACAAATCAGTAGCACTACTACATACCAATGGCAACCAAGCTGAGATATCAATAACTCAATTCCATTTACAGTAGCAGCCAAAAAGCCAAAATGCCTAGGGATATGTTTAACCAAGGAGCTGAAAGCTCTCTACAAGGAAACCGACCAAACTCTGATGAAACAAATTGTAGCCGGCACAAACAAATGGAGAAAATTCCATCCTCATGAACTGGAAAAACCACGATGTTAAAATGATCCAAATTAATCTACAAATCCAATGTAATGCCTATCAAACTACCAACATTGTGCTTCAGAGAATCAGATAAAGCAATCCTAAAATTCATGTGGAA
>NW_006989379.1:0-496 GCF_000164805.1 Carlito syrichta
AGTCAGCTGTCTAGCCAGCTGACTAGTTAGTTAAGTTAGCTAGTTAAGTCAGCTAGCTAGTCAACTGGTTAGTTAGTGAGATAGCTGGTTAAGCAGCTGGCAAGCCAACTGGCTAGCTAGTTAAGTCAGATAGTTAAGTCAGCCAGCTAACTGGCTGGCAAGCTCTTTAAGTCAGTTCGTTAAGTCAGTTGGTTAGCCAGATGGATAGGAGTTAAAACACTATTTAAGGCAGGTGGCTAGCGAGCTGGCTAGCTAATTATTTCAGCTAGATAAGTCAGCTGGCTAGCTAAGTAGCTAGCTAGTTAAGTCAGCTAGTTAAATCAGATAGCTAGCTAGTTTGATCAGTGAATTAAGTCAGCTGCCTAGTTAGATAGCAAGTTAGGTAGCTAGATAGTTAAGTCAACTAGTTAAGTCAGTTGGCTAACTAGGCAACTAACTAGTAAAGTCAGCTAGATAAGAACTGCTGGCTAGCTTGTTAAATCAGCTAGTTAAATCA
>NW_006989380.1:0-5670 GCF_000164805.1 Carlito syrichta
AAAAAAAATTCTGAAAAATGTCTACATAGGCCCTTTGCTTATTTTTTGATTGGGTTGTTTTCTTGCCATTGAGCTGAGTACCATATATATTTTTAACATTAGCCCCTTATCAGACATGTGGTTTGCAAATGGTTTCTCTTTAGTAACTGTTCCCTTGGCTGTGCAGAAATTTTTTTAGTTTGATACACTCACAAATGATAAGTATGTGAAGTGATATGTTTGTTAATTAGCTTGAGTTAATAATGCCACAATGTAAACAAACATGCAGTGAAAGATCACATGGTGCACTTACATATAAAATTGTCAATTGAAAATATATTTTTTAAAATGCCATAGATGCATACCCAGATGTAAGCTAGCTTTTGAAATTAAGAACTAAGATTTTATACTTAAATTTTACAATGAATATTATTCGTCATGTATAAAGAATATACATAAGAATCAGATGGAAGAATCAGATGGCAACTCTGTAATTAAAATGCACACTATTCAAGACACAATTCACTGGAATGGATGAACAGATGGCACGCAGCAGAAGAAAGGATTTTGGAGCCTCGACACAGATTAATAGATCTATCCTAACTTAAGCACAGAGGAGAAACAGTCACAAGACCAATCGCACCATCAGGGATCAGTACTACAATATCAAAGGATATGGGTGTAAAATCCATGGAAATAAGCCACAGGGAGTTCTCACCATCCATATACTGGGGTGGATATTATAAAAAAGACAAAAGATAAGTGTTGGCAAGGATGTGGAGAGAAAGGAACCCTCTGTATACCATTGGCGGGAATGTACATCAATACAACCATTACAGAAACCTGTACAAAAGTTCCTCAAAAGGTTAAACATAGAAACACCATGTGGGCAAGCAATCTCACTTCCAAGGATATGAACAAAGGAAATGAAATCATTGACTTGAAGATATCTCTGCACTCACATGATCATGACAATATTATCCACAAGAGCAAAGACATGGAAACAACCCAAGTGCCCAGTGATAGATGAATGAATGAAAAGAATGTGAGATTCACATGCAATGGAATATTAATCACCCTTAATCAAGAAAGAAATCCTGCCATATCTGATAACATAGATAAACCCAAAGCACATTATGCAAAGTCTAATAAGCCAGACACAGACAAATACTTTGTGATTTCACCTATATGGAGAACCGAAGAAAAAGGTGAATACAAGGCTGGATGCAGTGGTTCATGCCTGTCATCCCCGCACCTTGGGAGAAATTGGAAGGGGGGTTGACTGAGCCCAGGAGCTTAAGACCAGCCTGGACAACTTGATAAGACCTTGCCTCTACAATAAATTTAAAAAATAGGCAAGCGTGGTGGTACATGCCTGTACCAGGTACTTGGGAGGCTGAGGTGAAAGGATGGCCTGAGTCCAGGAGGTCAAGACCACAGTGAGCCATAAGCATCCACTACACTCCAGCCTGGGTGATAGAGTGAGACTCCAAGAAGGAAGGAAGGAAGGGGAGGGGAGGGGAGGTGACTCAGCAGAAAGAAAACAAGGGGAAAAAACTCTCAACATTTTTTTTTAGATTTCTCCAAAAAGATTCAGTGCCAGAAGGCATGGAAGCAATTTATACAATATTATAAGGCGTGACTAGAGAGTATTTTGTCCAGCTGAGTTTTTATTTGTGTATAGATGTTCAAGGCCCAGTGTGGTAGCTCATACCTGTAATCCCAGTACTTTGGGAGGCTGAGGTAGGAGGACTGCTTGAGCCCAGGGGTTTGAAACCAGCCTGGCCAACCCCATCTCTACAAAAACAAAGTTTTAATTAGCTAGGCATGGTGGTGCAAACCTGTAGCTTCTGCTACTTGGGAGGCTGAGGTGGAAGGATCACCTCAGCCCAGAGGTGAAGGCTGCAGGGAACCCCAATTGTGCCACTGCACTCCAGTCTGGGTGACACAATGAGACCCCAACTCAAAAAAAAACATTCAAATAGTCTTGACATAATAGCACATTAAGGAATCCCACACCCGTTTGGGGTGGAGATGGGAAGGCAGCAATGCAGTGTCCAGTTAACCAAGAGCATGGAACGACTGCTGGGGGCCCTGGGGACAGGGGTGTGTGCAAGTTCTGTCCAGGCTTGGCCACAGAAACGAGTCCACCCATGGCACACATGATTGCCGTCAAGAGGCAATGAGAGGAACCTCGAGGACATAAAATGTACATCATAATGCGAAGGAGGGAGAAGGCAAAGGGAACAAAGAAACCCGTCTCTTGTGGTGAGGCCGGAGCCATACTACGCTTTTTCTTTTTAAGATGTGGGGTACAATTCAGCATTAGGCATACAAGTGGTCATTGTACAGGTAAAGTTTGGGCCTTGTTTTGGTCCCCACATCACTTGATTTGAGATCAGGCACCCTTACTGATGTTATATGCTAAGGAAACATACCTCCAAAGTAGTAAGAGCCATCTAGGATGAACCCACAGCCAGCATACGGCTAAACAGCCAGACACTGGAAGCCTTGCCCCTGAAACCCAGAACCAGACCAGGCTGCCACTCTCATCCCTCCTGTTCAACACTGTGCTCAAAGTCCTAGCCAGGCAATCAGTCAAGAGAAGGAAATCAGGGGTATCCAAATCGGAAAGGAGGAAGTCAAGTTATCCCTCTTTGCTGATGATATAATCCTACACCTCAAAAACCCAAGAGAATCTGTCAAAAACTTCCTTGCACTGATGAAGGACTTTGGCAAAGTCTCAGAGTACAAAATAAATATGCAAAAGACAGTTGCATTCTTATATACCAACAGGCAGAGAACCAAATAAAGAGCATAATCCCGTTCACAATAGCCAAAAAAACGGAAATGCCTCAGTATCTTCCTAACCAGAGAAGTAAAAGATCTTACAATGAAAACTACAAAACACTGCTCAAAGAAGTCAAAAATGACACAAACAAATGGAAAATATTCCATTCTCATGGGCTGGAAGAATCAACATACTATAATATTTAACCAGGAAGACACAAAATTTCGGCAACTTAGTATTTCATAACTTTTTTCCTCAGCATTAGAAGAAATGTCATAGATTCAGAACTCTGTAGACCATTTTCTTCCATTTTATTTTATTTCACTTCTAAATTTGGACATTCACATAAAAACATTTTATTGAGAAGTCACTATGCTCCTACTAATAAGGACCTAACTGACACTTATGGGTAGAGTTAACTATTAATCCTAATTATATCCTGAAGTTGTGGTTTTAAATGATGACGCTTTAAAAATAAATGTTATTGTGTGTATTTGAGGTTTACAACGTGCTGTTATGGGATACATATGGCTAGTGAAATAGTTACACTAGGGGAGCAAATTAGGCTGTCTGTCATCCCACACAGCCACATTTCTGTGTGACAAGCACAGTTAAAAGCTACTTATTTGAGGAGCATCCCCATGTGATATACTCACGTGAACTGTTGTCCTCAAGCCGAGTGTTAGACCCCTAGACTTGCTCATCTCCCTGCCTGCTACTTCACCGGAATGACCCATTTCTGAGATGTCCGTGTTTCTTGACTTTTTCATAGTGAGCCTGTATCATTTCACAGTCAAAAGGCCTGGCATGGTGGCTCACACCTATAATCCTAGCATTTTGGAAGGTCAAGGCAGGAGGATAGTTTGGGCCCAGGAGTTTGACACCAGCCTGGACAACATAGTGAGTCCTTGTCTCTATAAAAAATAAAACAATAAAACAATAGCCAGGCATAGCGGTGCATGCCTGTAGTTCCAGCAAATCCAGAGGCTGAGGAAGGAGTGTTGTCCGAGTCTGGGAGGTCAAGGCTGCAGTGAACCGTGATGGTGTCACTACACTCCAGCCTGGGTGACAGAGTGAGATCCCGACTCAAAAAAAATTTTAAAAAGCATAAAGAAGCTTTGCCAGAGTTTCACAGGATTAAAAGAATCTGAGGTTGAGGTCGACTTGGTGTCTAAGCTCCAAGCAAAGGGAGGGTCTGAGAAGACACACGCAGGGAGAGTTCTCAGGTTTTGTTTCTCTTTCCCACTACTGACCATCTAGGAAGCTGCCAGAATAAAGTGCCATTTCCGAGGCCCTTGGGCTGTCACCATGCACACCACATGAGGCTTGTGACTTCATCCTCGGGAAAACAGCATGTACTGACCACACCACATTGCAGAGATGAGTAGCAGGCTCTTCACAGGAGCACATACCTGTCAGATGCTAGGTAGTCCTGACCCCTTGACTCACGGAGAGGAAAAGGCAGACCCTGACAGGACCTATTATTTGAAACTTTATGTATTTTCATTTTTATTTATTTAATTTTTGAGTCAGGGTCTCATTCTGTTTCCTAGGCTGAAGTGCAGTGGCATGATCACGGCTCACTGCAGCCTTGACCTCCTGGCCTCAGACAATCCTCCCTCCTCAGCCTCCTGAGTAGCTGAGACTATAGGCACATGTCACCACTTCTGGCTAATTTTTTAGTATGTTTGTAGAGACGAGGTCTCACTATGTTGTCTGGTCTTGAGCTCCTGGGCTCAAGCAATCCTCCCGCCTTGACCTCCCAAAGTACTGGGATTACAGGCATGAGCCATCGCACCCGGCCTGAAGCTTTATTTATTACACTTCCATTCCTACCATTAAAATTGCTCTCCCACCTAGGTATAATGACATAAATTACTTATAAAACTCTGGGAGAATTCCTATGGAAATTGACACATTGTCACCCATTGGGAGGGAGCTCTAGAATGAGAACAGTTTAAGGTATTGTTACATTACTTGAACATGTTTATGTAAAGTTTGGTAAGTGAAGATGAGTCCAAACACAACATGTATAGTATGTACTTATTTTCTGCACTCATTTCTGTCTACCTGCACAGAAAGTTCCAGAAGAATAAAGATGTTAACCCCGGAAAGAGCTCAAGAGAGAGGACTCCAGGTAAGTTTTTCTATTTTCATTTTTTGGTATTCTGTGAATATTCTATGCTATGTATTAGATTTTTTTTCTGACTATACATATATTTTATTTATGTGGAATAAGATGTGAAAAATGAAAGCCAAGTCCAGCTCAGCACTTTGGAGGAGGATTTCTTGAGCCCAGGAGTTGGGGACAAGCCTGGGCAGCATAGTGAGACCCCATCTCTACAACACTAAAAGTTTTTTTAAAAAATTGCCGGGTGTAGTGGTGCATGCCTGTAGTCCTAGCTACTCAGGAGACTGAGGTGGAAGGATCACCTGAGCCCAGGAGGTCGAGGCTGTGGTGAGCCATGGTCATGCCACTGCACTCCAGCCAGGGTGACAGCATGAGACCCCGATTTAAAAGAAAATAGTTAACCATTGTAACTGTCTGAAAAATCAGTCCTGAGGGAAAGTAGTAAACCTGAATCCACGTTTGTGTAGAGATGGCAGCCACTTTGCGTATTTTCAAGGCCTGCCTAGCTGGTCCCTGTAAGTCTTTTCAGACGAATGCAGGATAGACCACAGATGGAAAAGATATGACAAGAAAGCCTGGAACTTGAGTCCTTTATGGCCAGGCACAGGGGCTCAAGCCTGTAAGCCCAGCACTTTGGGAGGCTGAGGCAGGAAGATCACCTGACACCAGGAGTTTGAAACCAACCTGGGAAACATAATGAGACCCCAGCCATACCAAAATTAGCTCTGCGTGGTAGTATGCACCTGTAGTCCCATCTACTCGGGAGGCC
>NW_006989381.1:0-844 GCF_000164805.1 Carlito syrichta
AAACGGACCTTCCAGCAGACTGCCATTCTCTTGGCAGTCTCTTCACAAGTAGAAAGAGAGTTACATGCAGAATGAATTTGACTGACATGCCAACCACCAGCAGCTAGGGGAGAAACAGACTAGTATTGCTCATGCCAAGCAGGGCAAAGAGTAGAGAACTAGCAATGATACACCCTGCACCCAGCAGGTGACTCTTTGTAGACACAAAGACCAGAAAAAAATGGCAGACATGGAATTCTGGACATCCTCCGCTTTGCCCTCTTTTAACCTCGGACAGAACCAGAAGCTCTGCTGAGACTGAAAAACAGCTTGACTAGTTTAGCAGAGGGAAAAACAGAACCTACAGTTATGGTATTTAACCAATGAGTGGAGCAAGCTGCAGAAGTGAATGTTTCTCCCTCTCTCACTGAGTGATGGAAAATAGATTTGATACAAATGAAAAAAAATCAATAGAAAAACACAGGTAACTCCCAGAGTCCTAAAGAGACAGCATCTCAAAAAAAACAAAACAAAACAAAACAAAAACAAAAACAAAAAAAACCATTGGAGCACAAACAATGAAAACCTCCCAGACCTACTTGCCTCAGATGTCAGTTATAGAAATCAAAGATTGGATGTCATAAATGAACAAGAATTTTGAGATACAAGAGGTGAGACTCAATGAAATTGTAAAGGAGTTGACCAATTTCAAAAAGTCCTATTCTGAAATAATGAAAATAAATAACTCCATCCTTGAACTAAATAACAAACTAACTAGCATAGGGGACAGAATTAACCAAGCAGAGGGGAAAAAAATCTCAGAACTTGAAGACCAAATATGGGATTAAGCCAATCTGTTAAAAAC
>NW_006989382.1:0-423 GCF_000164805.1 Carlito syrichta
CCAGCTGGGCTCCAGCGATCCTCAGGTCATGGCCTCCCAAGTGCTGGAATGACAGACATGTGCCACCACGCTCAACTCATTGTTTTGGTTACTTCTAGGCACGAGGTCTCGCCAAGGTGCCTGGGCTGGGCTTGAACCCAGGAGCTCAGGCCAACCTATCATCTCGGCCTACCAGAGAGCAAGAATGACAGGCATGAGACCCTGTGCTGGTCTCCACTCCCTGCTTGGGCCCCACCATGAGGCACACTGCATTCTAAAGTCCTGGGAACCCAGCAAGGGTGGCCATAGTCATCCACTGAGTCATCCCCGGGGAGAGCCACTGGTGCAGTGGTGCATCACCCCTGGGGCGCCCACACCTACATCTGCCTTATTCCCCAGGGTGGGCTCACATGCTGCTCCCAATGGTCGCCTCTGGGAAAGGGA
>NW_006989383.1:0-422 GCF_000164805.1 Carlito syrichta
GTCACGTAGTGAGAACCTGTCACTCCCCGGAACGCAAACAATGGAGTCTTGTGTGGTGGTATCAGCGGTCCCAGACACACGGGATGTTGTGGCCTCCATCCCAGCACGTTGCTTTGTGTCCACCTGCCAAGAGAACATGAGAGACCAGGCTCGGCACTGTGACTCATGGCCATCATCCCCGCACCCTGGGAAGCCAAGGAGGAAGGCTGCATGAGCCCAGGTGTCAGAGACCAAACCGGGTGATGTGGCCAGACCTCAACTTAGCAAGAGTTTCCCAAAATGGAGTCAGGTGTGGTGGTCCCAGGAGTCCAGGCTTTTCGGGGGCCAAGGCGGGAGGACAACCTGAGTCCTGCAAGCAGAGGACCTGGGAGCAATGATCATGCCACCATGCCCCATCCAGGTCGATGGAGACTCCAGTGACA
>NW_006989384.1:0-2101 GCF_000164805.1 Carlito syrichta
ATAGAGAGAATGGAATGGTGTAGAGTGGAATAGATTGGAGTAGAATGGAATGGAATGGAGGGGAATGGATTGGATTAGAATCGAATGGACTGGAGAGGAGTGGAATGGAATAGAAAGGAGAGGAGTGAAATGGAATGGAGAGGAATGGAATGGACTGGAGAGGTATAGAATGGAATAGAATAAAATTAAATGAAATGGAGAGGAATGGAATGAAGAGAAATGGAATGGAATGGAAAAAAAACAAGGAGATGAATGGAATGGAATGGAATGGGAAAAAGAGGAATGGAATAGAAGGGAGAGGAATGGAATGGATTCGAGAGGAATGGAGAAGAATGGAATAGAATGGAATGGAATGGAATGGAGAGGAGTGGAATGAAAAGAAATGTAATTGAATGGACTCGAATGGAATGGTATAAGGAGGAATCGAATGGAATGGAATGTGTAGGAATTCAGAGAAATGGAATGGAGTGGAATGGAATGGATTGGAGTGGAATGGAATGGACTGAAGAGGAATGGAATGGAAAGGAGATGAATGGAATGGAATGAATTGAAATGGAATGGAGAGGATTGGTATAAAATGAAATTATATGGAAAGTAGAGGAATGGAATAGATTGGAATAAAATGGAGAGGAATGGAAGGGAATAGAGAGGAAAGGAAAAAACGGAATGAAATGCAGTGAATAGGAAAGGAGAGGAATGGAATGGATTGGAATGGGGTTCAAATGAATGGATTGGAATGGAATGCAATATATTAGAATTGAGTGGAAGGGAATGGAATAGAGTGGAATGGAATGGAATGGTATGAGAGAAAGGTAACGGAATAAAGACGAATGGAATGGAATGGTGTGGAATGGAGAAGAATGGAATGGAGAGTAATGGAATGGCATGGAATGGAAAGCATTGGAGAGGAATGGAAAGGAATGGAGTAGAATGGAGTGGAGTGGAAAATAATGGAATGGAGAGGAATGGATTTGAATAAAACGAAATTGAAAGGAATGGAACGAAACGCAGAGGAATGAAATGGAATGGATGGAATGAAGAGGAATGGAATGGAGAATAATGGAATGGAATGGAAGGGAATGGAGAGTAACGGAATGGAATGGAGTGGAATGGAAAGGAATGGAGAGGAATGGAATGGTATGGAATGAAGTTGAATAGAATGACATGGAATGAAATAGAGAGGAATGGAATGGAGAGGAATGTAATGGACTGTAATGGAATATAGTGGAATGGAATGGAGTGGAGTGGAATGGAATGGAATGTAGAAGAATGGAATTGAATGAAAAGGAATGGAAAGGAGAGGAATGGAATAGTGTAGAATGGAATGGAATGGAAAGGGATGGAATGAGATGGCATATAATGGAATGTAGAGGAGTGCAATCGAATGGAATGGAATGGAAAGTAATGAAATTTAATGACAGGATTGTAATGGAATGCAATGGGATGGAATGGAATGGAGAGGAATGGAATTGAATGGAGTGGAATCAGAAGGAATGAAATGGAGAAGAATGGAATGGAATTGAATGCAATGAAAAGTAATGGAGAGGAATTCAATTGAGTGGAATTTAGTGGAATGGAATGGACTAGAGTGAAATGGAATGGAGAGGAAAGGAATGGCATGGAATAGAGTGGAATGGATTGGAATGGAATGAAATAGAGAGAAATGGAATGGAATTGAGAGGAATGTAATGAAATGGAATGGAAAGGAACGAAATTTAGAGGAAGGAATGTAATGGAGAGGAAATGAGAAGAACGGCATGGAATGGGGAGAAATAGAATGGAAGGGAATGGAATGCAAGGGAAAGTAAAGCAGAGGCATGGAATGAAGGGGAATGCAATAGAATGGAAGGGGATGGAATGGAATGGAGTGGAGTGGAATGGGATGAAATGGAATGGAATGGAATAGAATGGAAAGGAATGAAATGGAATGGAGATAAATGGAATGGAATGGAATGGAATGGAGAAGAATGGAGTAGAGAAGAAAGGAATGTTATGGAATGGAAAGGCATGGAATGGAATGGAACGGAACGGAATGGAATGGAATGGAATGGAATGGAAAGGAGAGGAGTGGAACGGAATGGCCTGTAATGGAATGGAATGA
>NW_006989385.1:0-470 GCF_000164805.1 Carlito syrichta
TAATTACTATAAAAACTTATGTGCACTAAAGATGAAGCTGTAAGATAAATGAAGATTACAACCTCATATTCATTCTGGACATATTCTTTAGATCTACCGTAAAGGGGAGCTTCTATTGTCACCTTCTCCTCCTCTTTCTTTTTATTATTATTATTATTATTATCATTACTATTGTACATGATTAGTTCAATGCTCTTTGTACCCAAGGAACTTGAACTTCATGAAAGCATGGACTATCTGCTTTACTCTACATTTTATTGCCAGCACTTAACTCAGTTGTTGTTAAAGAGTACACTTTGTAGGGCTCTTTAATAGCAATTAAAGTACAACCTCCCTACCAATCTGACAAGGCTGTTTACATTATCCTTAGGTGCCTCTCCTGGCTACCTACTACTTCCTCCATCTCATGATAGACTCATAAACCTGCTCCTCTAACTTTTGTCCCTTGGTCTTTCGATATTCCTTTGCCT
>NW_006989386.1:0-411 GCF_000164805.1 Carlito syrichta
GACTCGTGAATTACAGGCAATGGGTTTATGATTTTCACATACACAAGTTTTACAGAATTATTTGCTTGTTGAATTAAATAAACCAATTGATTATGCAAAACGTTATATGAAAACCTATAAGGGGGAAAATTACAGAACCAGCTAAAAAGTTGCTAGTAAACTAAAAAATTAAATGAAAAAAATTTAAAAGCTACTAAAAGCATATATCTGGGGAAATGGACAAGCATTAATACATGAAATAAACGTATTGCTTAGCATTTGAGTACAAATTGAAAAACTGGTAAAATGAGCAAACCAAATATTGGTAGTGGTTGCCTAAGCCACAAATCCATTTTCTGTTACAATAAAAATCATATTGCACATATTAAAAATACAGAATCTGTTAAATTATAAATTGAAACCTTTAAAAAA
>NW_006989387.1:0-409 GCF_000164805.1 Carlito syrichta
AATTCATCTAGCTACCCAGGAGGCTAGGTAGGTAGCTATGTACTTAAGTCAGCTGGCTAGCCAGCTAGCTAGATGGTGAAGTCAGCTAGTTAAGTCAGCTGACTAGCCACCTGGCTAGCTAGTTAAGTCAGCTAGTTAAGTCAACTAGTTAAGTCAGCTGGCTAGCCAGCTGGCAAGCTAGGTAGCTATCTGTTAATTCAGCTGGATAGCCACCTGGCTAACTAGTGATGTCATCTAGTTAAGTTAGCTGGTTAGCCAACTGGCTAACTACTTAAGTCAGCTAGTTGAGTCAGCTGGCTAGCCATCTGCCTACCTGGTTACGTCAGCTTGTTAAGTGAAGTGGGTAAGAAACTGACTAGCTATGTAGCTAGCTAGTTAATTCAGCTGGCTAGCTTGCTGACTATCTAGT
>NW_006989388.1:0-4159 GCF_000164805.1 Carlito syrichta
AACTAGCTTTTTTACCAGCTAGCCAACTGGCTAGCCAACAGACTTAACAACCTGGTTTATCTAGCTAGATACCCAGTTAGGTAGCTGGCAAGCCAGCTGACTTAGCTATCTGACTAAACTAGCTAGACAGCTGACTTAACTAGCTTACTTAACTAGCTAACTACCTAGATATCCAGCTTATTTACTAGCTGAAAAAACTAGCTAACTAACTTGCTAGATAACTAGCTAGCTAGATGACTTAACTAGCTGACTTACTAGATTGCTATCTGACATAGCATTCTGAATTAACTAGCTAGCTAGCTAGCTAGGCAGCTGACATAACTAGCTGAAATTACTAGCTAGCCAGCTGTGTAGCCATCTGACTTAACAAGGTTTTTTATAGCTAGCTAGGTTGCTAACCAACAGACTTAACCAGGTGACTTAATTAGCTAGCCAGCTGCTTAGCCACCTGATTTAACTAGTTGACTTAACGAGCTAGGCAGCTAGCTAGCCAGGTGACTAAACTAGCTGACTTGACAAGTTATCCAGCTGGCTAGCCATCTGACTTAACTAGCTCTCTACCTCTCTAGCCACCTAGATAATCAGCTGACATAACTAGATTACTTACTTAGCTAGCCAGCTGGCTAGCCAACTGACTTATCTAGGTCACTACCTAGCTAGCCAGCTGACTAGCCAACTGACTTAACAAGCTGTTTAAACTAGTTAGAATGCTTTCTTACCAGTTGAATTAACAAGCTTGCTACATAGCCAGCCAGCTGGCTATCCAGCTGAATTAACTAAGTGACTTATCTAGCTAGCCATCTGTCTAGCCAGCTGACTTAACTAGCAAGCCACCTAGCTAGCCAGCTGGCTACTCAGGGGACTTAACTAGATGACATAACTAGCTATCCAGGTGGCTAGACAGCGGACATAACTGGATCGTTACCAAGCTAGCAAGGTGTCTAGTCAGCAGAATTAACTAACTAGCCAACTGACTAGCCAGCTGACTTGCCAGCTGACTTAACTGCCTACCTACCTACTTAGCTAGCCAGCAGTCTAGCCTGCTGATTTTACGAGCTGACTTAAAGAAGTAGCCAGATGACTATCCAGCAGACTTAACTATCTAGCTACCTAGCTAGACAGCTGGATAGCCAGCTGACTTAGTTGATATAACTAGCTGGCTTGATGGCTAGCCAGCTGCCTTTACTAGCTACCTACCTACATAAACCTCTGGCTTGCCAGCTGACTTAACTAACTACCTAGCTAACCAGCTGACCAGCGAGCTGATGTAATTAGGTGACGTAACTAGCTACCCAGCTGGCTAGCCAGCTGACTTAACTAGCTAGCTACTATGCAAGGCAACTGGCTAGACAGCTGACTGAACTAACTGGATTAACTAACTAGCAGCTGACTTAACTAGCTGACTTAACTAACTAGTTAGCTGACATATATTGCTGACTTAATACCTAGCTACCTAGCTAGTCACCTGACTTAACGAGCTGAAAATACTAATTAGCCAGCTGGCCACAATCTAACATAACTCGCTTTTTACTAGCTAGCCAGCTGGCTAGCCAACTGACTTAACGAGCTGACTTAACTAGCTAACCAGCTGGTTAACCAGCTGACTAATCTAGCTGACTTAACTAGTTGGCCAGCTGCCTCCTCAGCTGTTTTAAATAGATAGCTACCTAGATAGACATTTGGCTAGCTAGATGACTTGTTTAGCTAAATTAGTCAGCTCTCCAGCTGGCAAGACAGTAGACATTACTAGCTAGCTACATAGCTAGTCAGCTACCTAGCCAGCTGACTTAACTAGCTGACTTAACCAGCTTGCCAACTTGTTAGCCAGCTGAATACCTAGCTGAGTTAACGAGCTAGCAAGCTGGCTAGCCAGCTCAATTAACTAGCTAGCTACCTGCCCAACCAGCTTGTTAGCCAGCTGATTTAACTAGTTTACTTAAACAGATAGCCTGCTGGCTAGAAAGCTCATTTTTCCAGCTAGCTACCTAACTAGCAAGCTGAGTGGACAGCTGACTAACCTAGCTTACTTAGCCAGCTAGCCAGTTGGCTAGCCAGCTGACTAAACTAGGTGACAACACTAGCAAGCCAGGTGGCCATCCAGCTAACTTATCTTGCTGCCTACCTTGACAGCTGGCTAGCCAGCTGATATAACTAGCTAGCTACTTAGAAAGCCAGCTGGCAGGCCAGCTGACTTAGCTAGCTGAATTAAATAGCGAGCCAAATGGCTAGTCAGCTGACTTAATTAGCTAGCTACCTAGCAAGCCAGCTGGCTAGCCAGATGACCTAAATAGCTGGTTTAACTAGCTAGCCAGTTTGACAGCCAAATAACTTAACTAGCTTGCTACCTAACTACCGAGCTGGCTACACAGCTGACATAACTATGGCATTTAACTCACTAGCCTATTGGTTAGCCAGCTAACTTAACTGGCTATCTACCTAGCTAGACTTCTGGCCAGACAGCTCATTTAACTAGGTGATTTAACAAGCCAGCCTGCTGGCTGATCAGCTGACTTAACTAGCTGACTTAACCAGCTAGAAAGCCCGTTAGCCAGCTGACTTAAATAACTGACTTAACTAACTAGCCAGCTGGCTAGCCAACTGACTTAACTAGCTGACTTCACCAGCTATCTAGCTGGCTAGCCAGTTGAATTAACTAGTTAGCTACATAGCTAGCCAGCTGGGTAGACAGTTGAATTATCTAACTGACTGAACTAGTTAGCCAGCTGGCTGACCAGCTGACTTAACAAGCTCTCCAGCTTGCTAGCCAACTGACTAGCCAGCTGACTTATCCAGCGGACTTAATTAACTAACCAGCTGGCTAGGCAAATGACTTAACTAGCTCTTCACCTAGCCAGCCAGCTGGCTAGCCAGCTTAATTAACTGATGTAAATAGTTGTCTTGCTTGCTTGTTTGCTGAATTTACTAGCTTGCTACATAGCTAGCCAGCCGGCCAGCCAGCTGACTTAACTAGGTGACTTAACTAGCTAACCAGCTGACTAGTCAGCTGACTTAATTAGCAAACTACCTAGCTAGCCAACTGGCTAGTCGGATGACTTAACTATGTAACTTAACTAGCTAGCCAGCTGGCTAGACAGCTGACTTAACCTTCTAGATACCTAGATATACAGTTGACTAGTCAGCTGTCTTAACTAGCTGATTGAACTAGCAAGCCAGCTGGCTAGCCAGCTGACTTAGCTCTCTGGCTACCTAGCTAGCCAGATGAATAGTCAGCTGACTTAAGTAGCTGACTTTACTATCTAGCTAGGTCACTAGCCAGCTGACTTAAGTAACTATCTACCTACATAGCCCGCTGGCTAGCCAATTGACTTAACTACCTAGTTACCTAACTAACCAGCCTGGCTAGCAAGCTGAGTGAACAGGTTTCTTAAGTAGCTAGCCAACTGGCTATCCAGCTGAATTAACTGGCTACCTACCCAGCTAGGAAGCTGGCTAGACAGCTGACTTAACTAGATGACTTTACTACCTAGACAGTTGACTTAATTTCCTGACTTAACTAGCTAGTTACCTAGCTTGCCATCTGTCTTATCTAACTGGCTGAACTAGCTAGGTACCTAGTTAGCTTAACTTGGTGACATAACTTGCTAGCCAGGTGGCTAGCAGACTGACTTAGCTGCCTAGCTACCGAGCTAGCCAGCTGTATAGCCATCTGAATAACTAGCTGACTTAACCAGCTATCCAGCTAGCCAGCTGGTTAGCCAGTAGACCTAACTAGCTACCTACCTAGCAAAATAGCTGGATAGCTAGCTGATGTAACTAGCTAGTTACCTATGCAAACTGCTGACTTGCCAGCTGACTTAACTACCTAGCTACCTAGCTAACCAGCTGGCTAGTGAGCTAACTTAACTAGGTTACATAACTGTCTAGCCAACTGGCTATCCAGCTGAGTTAACTAGCCCACTACCCAGCTTGGCAGCTGGCTAGTCAGCTGACTTAACTCACTGACTTAGCAAGCAAGCTGACTTAACTAGCTGGCTACCCAGCTAGCCAGCTGTCTTAACTAGCTGGCTGAAATAGCTAGATACCTAGCTAGTTATCTAGCTAGCCAACTGACTTAACTAGCTGACTTAACTGGCTAGCTGGCTGACATAACTAGCTGACTTATATAGCTAGCTACCTAGCTAGCCAGTTGACTTAACTA
>NW_006989389.1:0-473 GCF_000164805.1 Carlito syrichta
GATCTTAGGAGATTCCTCTGCCTTCTTATTGCCAATAGCAAGTTCTACTACTTGTTACCTGCAGGTCAAAATAAGCACAAGATGTAGTGTAAGGAAGGTGACTTTATTCCAAAAGCTGGCAGATGGGGAACTGGCCATGCTCATGCCTTGAAGAAACGATTTCAACATTTTAGGCTGAGGATAGGGGATTTTAAAGGGAAAAGATGGGAGCGGCACGGGGAACTGGCCTTGCTTCCATGGTTATCTTACGTTGTCCACCTGGAGAGCTGGCCCATACCGTTCCAACTGTGGCCAGGCTATAAATTAATCATCTTAAAATGACCTCTAAACAATTGAGAATTCAGCCATGGTGTCTCCATATTCAGTTATTTCTGAGGTCAGCTTGTGGAATTTCTTAAGCAAGTACACAGTTAGGTTAGAAAAGATAAGATTTCTAAAATGTAGGCTAAGAGAGAAAAAGGTTTAAAGCCATT
>NW_006989390.1:0-780 GCF_000164805.1 Carlito syrichta
CCCCCACCTCGGCCTCCCAAAGCCACAGTCTGATTGTCTGCAGATACACTTTTTTTTGGGGAGCTTTAAACCCAAGGCTGAGGCGTCCTTCCCTAATGATCTCTGTTCACTATGATCCCAACTCCATATACAAATGGATACTTTTCTTTCTTTTTTTCTTTAAGTCAGTCTTGTTCTGTTGCCCAGGCTGGAAGGCCGTGGCTCGCTTCTGGTCACTGCAACCTTGGTTCTCTGGGATCTGGTGAGACTTATCCCCTGGACATCTGAGTAGAAGGAACGACAGGCACGTGCCAACACACTTGGCTCATTTGGGATGGAGGTTAGAGACAAGGTCTCGCTAAGTTGCCCAGGAGCATCTCAAACTCGTGGGCTCATCCCAGCCACTGGCCTCGCCCTCCAATGTGCTGTGATAATGAGGCTGAACCTCCAAACTCGGCCTCAATACTTCATCGAAAATGAAAAAGAAGGCCTGGAGTGGTGGCCAATGCCTGGAATCCCAGCACTCTGGGAGGCAGAGGTGGGAGGATGGCTGGGACCCAAGAGCGAAAAGCCACCTGGTGTCACGCAGGGAGACCCTGTCTCCACCAACATCCAAACAGAAGGTCTGGGGTCATGGTGCCCATCGCCCAGCCACTCCGGAGTCTGAGGCAGGAGGATCTTCTGAGCTCTGCAGCTGCAGTCTGCAGTGGCTGTGCTCTGCAGCTGCAGTCTGCAGTGGCCATGAACATGCTCTGTGCTCTGGCCTGGGTGACTGACCTAAATTATGATTCCAAATAAAAA
>NW_006989391.1:0-571 GCF_000164805.1 Carlito syrichta
CGAGGAGTAGGAAACCGAATTTAATTGACAGTAAGTGCATTTGTATTCTGATTGCTATTCGGTTGTGTATAATGTTGTATGATGTGTAAGCCCCAGCTCACACTGTTGCAATCTCTGAGCAGTGCAAGTTCAGCCATATGCTTGTGTGGCTGGACTTGCATTAGATTCGGAAGAAAAAAGGCATATGTACCTTCTTTTTTCCTGCAGTGGAATCTGATTGTATGGGTCTTCTCACTCACAAAAACAAAGAAGTTCCAGAGCTCAATCTGTGCAAATTCACAGATTGCAGTTTGGTTTGCACAGGGTATTGTGAACTGGAAAGGTGGTGGAGGAACCGGCTCTGTAATCGTGCCAGTTCCTGCACCTCACCAGTGTGAGCCTAAGGTAAAAGCAGAGTTCCACCAACATGGGCACTGGTGAGGTTGAAATGATGTGGACTGGTAAGGCTGCATTGATGGACACTGATCAGACTGCAGTGATGAGCAGTGCAGTCTGTATGTCTCTGTGTGGGCAAAGTTATTGCTGGTATATTGTTTTTGTAGCACTGTGTGTGTGTGTGTGTGTATATATA
>NW_006989392.1:0-8565 GCF_000164805.1 Carlito syrichta
TTTTTTTTTGATTTATTGTAGAGATGAGGTCTCGCCAAGTTGCCCAAGTGGGTCTCGAACCTGCGGGCTCAGGCAGTTCACTCACCTCGTCCTCCCAAAGCGCAGGATTACAGGCTGAGCCACCGAGCCCAGCTTCTTAGCAAATTTTAAGTATACAATACGGTATTGTTAGCTAGGCACTATGCTGCATGGTAGATCTCCAGAGTTTATTTAACTTGTATAACTGAAACTTTGTATCCATTGACCAAAGGCTCCCCATTTCCCCTCCCTGAAGCACTTGACAACCACTGTTTTGCTCTGTCTATGAACTCATCTCCTTTTATGTAACAACTGCTATACATTTACTCAAAACTCTGCAGTGACTTTTAATCCCTGTGCAATGGCCTATAGGCCGCCTTTATGGTCTCACTTCAACTACTGGCCTCATCTCCTATGATGGCCCCATCACTTACTCTCATCCTGAGGCATTGGAATTCTCACAGTTTTTTAAATAACAGCCAATATAACGCTGCTTCTATTTGTAGCTCCTTTGCCTGTAATGCTCTTCCTCCAGATGTCACATGGCTTATTCCTTGCTTTAGTTTCTTCTCAAAAGACATCTTCTCAGAGCAGCCAATTCTGTTCACAATCTGAAATAATACCCCCGGGTTCTTTCTGATCCCTTTCCCCGATTCAGCTTTTAATTATAAACAACATTTGTCGTTATCTCATATATTATATTTTTATTTTCTTTTTGTCTGTCTTTCCACCCCCTCCACTACCAATGTAAACCGTGAAGACAGGTTTGTTTACTCTCGTGTCTCTGCTGCATTTCATTACCTCTGTCATGGCATCTATCATTACATCTATTTACATCATTCACAAGGTAGACTGCATTAATTATTGATGGAATGTGTAGTGTAGTGGTTAAAGCATGGATTTTGGAGCTAAAATGCCAACAATACTTGTTAGTTGTATGACAATTGTCTTCTCATCTATGAAAGGAAAATAATGGTATATCTGCTAAGGATTTTTGTAAGAATTAACTGAGTTAATATGTATGAAGTGTTGGGAAGAGTGTCTGGCCTATACAGAAGGATCCAGTCAAATAATTTTTATTACTCAATCAGCTTTAATCATTAAATAGATACTATTTGCTGTAATAACTGAGCACATGCTCAATATATTATCATATCACATTAATGATAATGGGATCATTAATTTGCATTGAGTTTTTGGCAGTAGAAGTCACACTTGAGCCAGGATCACAGAAAAGGGAATGAAATGTAAGAGAACTTCCAAAGGTGACTTTGGTGGCTTGTTATTCAGGAAGAATGAGGAAGAAAACAGAAGAAACTTTTGATCTTAGAACCAGTAAAATCATGGGACCATTTACAGACAAAAGTGAGAATGAAAACATCATCAATGAGGAGAGGTTATGAACTAGTTTTAATTCGTTAAGGATAAAGTCTACAGATTCCAAAAATCTACAGGTATCGTCTGTGGGTAACCTGAAGAAGTAACCACGTGGCTTTGACTATACTTCCTCCCTGACCACAGGCTCCAGATCAGCTGCAGGAGATATATTTGGATACCTGGACTCCCGGCTTCAGATTGTGTCACTTCACTTAATCAAGTCTTTCATATCGTCAACTTACCTGCTTCATTAGAGAGAAAATGACAAGCAGGCATTGTCCAAGGTTATGATTTATTGAGGGCATGTGACTACCGTGCTCCTCTGAGCTTTGGCCCCAGCATATTCTGATTCTACCAGGCTTACTGCATCCTCTTCAAACAACAAATGTCATTTCTAGAGAAATTTACCAACCACCAAGAATACTCCCTCTATCTCTTTCCAAAACAACCTTCTATCCTTTCCTACTACATTTGTGTTTACAAAAGAACACAGTAAACATCAGGTTTGTACCGTCAACAAAGCAGATTACCTTCTTGGATTTATACCTGGTGGTAATGAAAAGTGTTATCCCTAACTATTGAAAAAAACCACTCTGGTCCTCTAGAACAGTAAGAACCATGTTCCAGAGTTCCAGAAAGAATGATATGCTTAATATTACTAGATGATACCTCTGTCTTGAGGCAACTTAGTGACATATTTTGCTTTAAGTAGCACATCCTTACCCAGGAGTTTTGATTAAATTGCCCAGCCAAGAGGTCTATTCTACAAGAATGACCAAGAACTTTTCTCACACAATTGTGGACCAAAATTTTAAGATGTCCCCAAATCCTCCTGAGCTGGTATCTCTTGCAACATGGTTATCTGTCCTCAGGCTCTTTTGAACCCCGCTACGACCATTTATGGGAAGGGGGTGCATATATTCAAGCAACCTAGGTCTATCTCCTCCAGGAGGAATTTCTTGTCCCTCACCCAAATATATGCCTACATCTCAGCTACAGTACCTTGGGAGGGAACTCAAATTAGAATGCATTAAAGTATTTTATTCAGAATCCCAAAGTTCCACTGTAAACAAGTTTTCACAGTAGATACCGTCATCTTTCCCTAAGAGATTCCATGGGAATCACCAAAGTAGAACAGAAGAGAAACCCAAAGTAGCACTTGTGGTAAACTGGAATTGCCAACCATAGTGCAGAGAATATAGATAAAATTCTCTGGGATCACCTCCCTTCTTCCTAAGCTCATAGCTATAACTTATGATTTTGTCACACTTGTAAAGGTAATGACTTGAAGAAAAGAGAACTGAGAGGGAACATTTTGCCATAGTTGAGCAAGACCAACAATCCTCCTACAGTTTTTAAGTAATTCCAGCACTGTCGAATACCAGCACTTTCAGTACCTGAAACTCTACGGTCTATCACAATAAGACTGGTTTCACTAAACTCTCTTCTGGACAGTCAAAGTTTCCTGCCATTTGTTCACTCAACAAAAACATTTTAGCCACACACTAAATGTCAGACTATAAGCACTGGGATACAAATGTGATCATAACTGATTAAATCTTTGATGTTATAGTGCTTGTATCTTAGACGAAAAAGGTAATCAATGTTTAAAAATAAATAAGGTAATTTCAACTAAATTGATTATTCAAAATAAGCCATTAAAGAATACTGGCAGCTGGGCTTGGTGGCTCAGCCTGTAATCCCAGTACTTTGGGAGGCCAAGGTGAGTGGATTGCCTGAACCTGCAGGTTCAAGACCCACCCGGGCAACTTGGTGAGACCTCATGTCTATAATAAATCAAAAATTAGCCGGGCGTGGTAGCGTGCACCTGTAGTTCCAGCTACTTGGAAGGCTGAGGTGGTAGGATCACCAGAGCCCAGGAGGTCAAGGCTGCGGTGACCAGGAGCATGCCACTGCACTCCGGTCTGGTCGAAAGAGTGAGACTCCAACTCAAAAAAAAAAAAAAATACTGGAATTGAATATGACTGAGATGGAATGTGTTAGTTTGGCTAGTCAGCAAACTCTGCCTTTGGAGGTGACATTGAGTTGAGAAGAAGCTTGACACAATCAAGAGACAGAATGAAATTGAGGATCACAGAAACATAATATTTAGTAGGGGAATTACGGACATGGAGCCAGAGAAGTTAGTTTGGTCCAGATTGGGGAATCCCGAAGTATTGTGACCCAAAATCTAAAGCCATAAGATTCATCTAAATAGGTCATATTGGAAACATATATTTATTACACACTATGTGCCAGAAACTGGAAGGTCCCTCCCTACTTGAGCCTCTTCATTTTCGCAGAAGTCATCTCTTGTGAACTTATGCCAGGTGATGGAAGCCTGACTTTAATCATTTTTTACTCCAAACAATCCTTAAAATTCCAGCTTCTTCTCTTAACTCCTGTAGCCTCCCTCTAAACTGGTTATCTGAAAAGATCACACAGAAGGTGATGAACCCTCGACTGTGAAAGGACTGGCCTCAATGCCTTGTTCATGGGTAAGAATGAAGCCTACATAAGTGATCATAGAACCTTGCCTGATTACTTGAAAATACCCAGCATGAAGTTGTAAACTTTCACTAAGTAATTCACAAAATCTGCTCAATTATCCCATCCAAGGAAAGGAATTGACTGGCCATCCATATGAACTCTGCACCCTAAGAATCTCCTGCTCTTAAAAGGGATCAATCAAATATATCTCAACTAAAGTAAGTAAACAATCAAAGAATCAATATTAAAAACCTGAAAAAAGCAAACAATAAATAATGATTACGATAATAATAATAAACCAAAATAATAAAGAAAAGTAAACACATAGCTTACCTGACATCAATTTACTCTTGACTTCATTGCCTTAGCTTAGGTCTGCCCATTGAAATTTCCCTCAAGCCCATATCCTCTTTCAAATTGCTCAAAATATGAATTTCTCCTCATGGATGAAATACGCAACTTCAAAGCACACATTCACACACACACACACACACACACACACACACACACACACACACAAGTTATGGAAGAAATGACAGTTCAACCCTGTCCTCACTTTGACACAGACACTTCACATGTTAATATATTCGTTAAATATCCCTGAAGATGCCCGGTCACTGTGGAGTCTGAGGCACTCATCTACCTGCTTTATCTCTGGTAAAACACACAAGAAGAGAAGTAGTGTTTTAATAAGAGTACAGTACAAGGATGCAGAGATGTCAGAGAACGAATAGAGTAAGACATCACGTAATTTGAAAACAAATTTATTTCAGTCAACATTTATTAAGAAATATTACACTCAGGCAGAAGCAACTGCATAATTTGTGGAATCAGTGAAAAATAAAAATGCAGTATCTCTTGTTTGACATTTATTAAGAATATCAAGATAAAAACAGTGGTGCATTAAACCTAGCATGGGTCCCCACAGAGCATGAACTCCTGTGCTTCTACACAGGTCACATGCTAATGAAGCTGACCTGAATTCAGGTAAGATTTTTGGTCATGAACAGAGACACAAAAATCTAAATCATACATTCAAACAACTGAGAGAAAACAAAAAAAGGCAAAATCTAAACAGTTACTGTCCTGAATAACAAGCGATTGTGTGTTTATGAAGAACATTTCAATTTTAGGTATACAGAAGAGCTTTCAGTTTGATGACCATGATAAGCTTCTATAAAAAATAACCATTTGAATCGCAGTCTGAAGAATCAATAATGATGAATATGTGGCCAAACCAGAACAAATATTACTGTAAGATGAAAAATATTTCTAAAGGAATGAATATCCTTGCTAGAACAAGCCGTGCTTAAAAAAAAAAAAAAAAAAAGCATATTTTCTTTATTGGACATGAGCTAGGTTTGAGACCCAGACAGGATTTTATGTATTAAGTAAAACTAATGACACCAAAGTTGCTTTAGGCCTATCTTACACTTCTTCAAAAATCTCTTTTTGAGCCATGATTCTTCTGCCAGGCAGAGCTCGTGTCCTGAACTCCTAGTATCCTGGGTCTTGGCTTCCATGGAAACGGCAGGGCTGGGTTCATAGGGGGAGGGAATGTTCTGAGTTGAGCTGTGGGGAAAAAATTAAATTTTAATCTCAAAAAGGGAAATCAGGAACAAAGAAGGAAAGATGAAATGAGGAAAAGGGGGGGAAATGTTGATTAGAGGTTGAAGAAGTAAAAAGCAAGAGACTCACCTCGGTATTTTAAACCATGTGCCAATTATAACCAACATGACCAGGGTAATAGCAACAGTCAAATAGATCAAGATCAGAAGGATGGAGTATCCACCTGGTTGAAGATAAAATAAGGATATCAACTCACAGAATACTCTCTATTAAAGCCATAAAAGACTCTCTAATCCACCACAGATGAGATTTTTCATTCCAAAAGGAGGTTGCATGTGTGTTTTCTAGAGTCCTAACTTCAGTTCACCCCTGAGTCTATGTCTGTGATTTCCCCACTACTTCCTCCACTAAATCATTTTCCTCTCTTAATTTCTCTTTAATATCTCTAATCCTTTATTTCCATTTGCTTAAAATTTAACTGCGGTCATTCTTTACCATTGGTGCTTGGATTCTCCCACTTTTATCCTTCTGGTGACTGACATTTCTACTCAGCTGCTCATCCAAAAGCCCCAGGACAGTCTTCCATAATTTCCCAGCTGTGCCCAGCTCTTTCTCACCCCAGGGGATGATTATATCGTGACCTCTGAGACTGCTGTGCTTCACCCGACAGGACAAGCCAGCCGCCTCTCCAACCGCCACATTCAGGGTTGCTTGGAGATACCATGTCCCATCAGCGTTGGGCAGGACATCCCCTCGCTGAGTGCCTCGTTGCTCCTGCTCACCCCGCATCCACATCACCCACACGGACTTTGGGTAGAATCCTGAGACGTGGCACACCAGCAGCAGACGCCCAGGCCCGCGACTGGAGCCACTGGACAGCCAGGCCTCGGGCTTCACTAGGCAGAAAAGGATGGAGAGAAATGAACTTCCCAGAGCTCTGGGATGCAGGTCCCTTAGTAGTTGGAGTAATCACTTCTTCCTCTTGTTAAGAAACGATGCTAAACCCACATATCTCACCCTCTAGCTTCTCATTATATGTTTCAAAATGAAAACGATTATTGGCAAATTCAAACACAGATATTAAAGCCCTAAGAACAAGAGGGAAGAGAGGATTGGGCTCACCTTGTCGTTCCAGGTCTGACTTCCCTGCTTCAAGGAGGCCTGCCAGAAATCGAGGGCAGGTGTGACCAAGGAGGACCCACACTATTTCTTTAACATCTCGGTATTGATTGAGCACCTTACAGACGTTCTGGGCCCAGCTCCCTGCTCCTGGAGCTGGCTCCCAGGAACTTCCTTGGAAACTCAGGAAATCCAATCCTTGATATGCCCCATTTATGAACATATTTGAGGCCTCCCCAGCATGCATTCTACAGCCAGCCGATATCTGGAGCTCAAAGGGGTCTGAGGGTGAACAAGGAGAGAGAATCAAAATGAAAGGGATGAAAAATAAGTAATTATAGAGAGACAAGAGATTCGAGGGAAGAAAAATTTTCTGGGAAATCATATGGGAGACTAGAGCTTGGATGGGAAAGGAGAAAGAAAATATGGAGATAATAAGCGTACTTTGAAATAATTAATAGAAAGGGGGCAAATGGGAAGGCTGTCAGGACAATGAAAGAGTAGCCTAAAGGAATTAACATAAAAGGATTAAGGTACAGGCCAAGCCAGGTGAATATTCAAGCCAATGAGAAAAGAAGACAAAAACTGGGTGAGAATGGTTGTTTCTGAGCCCAGAATCAATAGACAGAAGATCAAGAGGAAAAAGGCATTCCAACAAGGAAGAACACAATGGTATAGTCGGGGTATGAAGAGGGGTGAGGGTGGTGTGGAAGGGTGAAACATAGGAGGGAGTGGGAGCCAGAGGACAGGGAACAAGGCCCAAAAGGTTGCATGCTGGTCAGAGCCTATGTACTATTTTCCCCATTAGAATATGGTTGGAGCACTCAAGCAAGTTATCAACTTGGAGAAATGAACTTACATTCAAACTGAAATTGACTGGCAAAGGCCTGCACTACACTAGTAAAGCCATAGAAATAGAACTGGAACAATCTCTGGAAGCGCTTTAGCTCCTCCTTGCTGAAGTCTCCCTGGGACCAGGACCTCAGAAAGCGGATGGTGCCCAAGACACTGTCCCAGCCATGAGTCTGCAGCTCGCCCAGCCAGCCTGAGCCCCGGTTCTTCACCCAGCTGTGGTTGGCAAAGGAGGAGATCTGGAGCATGCGGAAGGAAAGAGGTTCTTCTGCTGGGTGGTGGGATCCCAGAGCCTGAGGGGCTGAAAGAGTGAGGATGACAAGTAGTTAGTGTGTAAAGGGATGGAAGAAGAGATGCCACAGGAAGATGAGGAGCCCAGAAAGGAGAAGAAGTGTGGAGACAATTACACAGGTTGCACAATTTCCAATACCCTCTTCCCCAATCCCCTACCTCAAAATCAGAGACAGAAGCAAAGACTGTGGGCAAGAATTCCCTATTTGAAACTAGTTTTCAAGGCAGACTGCTAGAGCATCCCAGAGGAGCAATGCTTCTTTCCCCTAGGTCCTGTCCAGAGCTTTCTCACTGTCCTCCTGTACCCTACCACAAATCTTTTCACCTGAGCTCTTCTTACCTGCCGTGCTTTCCTCAGGGCCACAAACGCCCTGGAAGAGGAGGAGGAACAGGAGCAGCATTGGAAGTCTGTTGGGGGAAGGATGCTTCTACAAGACACCTCTTCTTAGAACTCAGATATCAGCACCCCACCCCTTGTACTCTCATCTGACTTCCCTTCTGCACAGACATTAAAAACCCTCCTGTAAACTTCCCTATCAAAGAAACCACTCTGCCTCACTTCCTCACAACCTCCCACAGGGTCTCTCGTTTCCCTTCTGTCTCTCTCATTCACTGGCTTCAAGATTTTCTCCCTGCTCTTTTGCGCATCCTCCCAGTCTCTCCTATTGCACCAACTCCTGCAAAAGGAGTCCTGGCCTAGGATAAAGTTTGTGATCTGGTTAGAAAATGTAGTAGTTTTTTTTGACATTGGACAAATCAAATCCACACTTAGGCTGTCAACATTCTCTGTGTAAAGTGATGGCGGTCACTCGGTGATGCCTAGTGATCCATCTAATAATCTCTCCACTC
>NW_006989393.1:0-391 GCF_000164805.1 Carlito syrichta
AGCTTTTAGCTACTGATGGCACTTTACCAATACCTATGAGTCCTGAAGGAGCCATCTGAGGTGGCCAAGAAGCAGACCAATCTTTTCCAGCAATACAAGAAACATCGGCTCCGGTATCTAATAAACTTTTAATTTTGACTCCCTGAATGTACAATTCTTTTTATGGTCTGGAATTAGTAACTTCTTGAACACAAAAGGCAAAATTGCTTGAGCCAAATACAGAGTCACCTCGGGGCATATTTGTTAAAGTTTTGCCCACTTTATATTAAGGCAGGAGTAGCATTTGAGCTATCCTCTGGCCTTTGTTAAATTGTACAGTCTTACTGGGGGAAGCAACAAGTACCTGGATTTCCCCCGTATAGTCCGAATCCACCACTCCAGGAATAACAGA
>NW_006989394.1:0-389 GCF_000164805.1 Carlito syrichta
GCATTTATCACCTATTTGTGCTGAGAACATTTAAAATACCCTCTTCTAGCATTTTGAAATATAAGTTTACTATTGTTAACTATAGTCACACCACTGTGCATTAAGAACAAGAACATTAAATCTTATTTCTTTTGCTAACTGTATGATTGTGTCCATTAGAGAGGACTACAGATGTATGAATATCAGCAAGTGTTAATTATAAATACCTGAAGATAATTACATGATAGTTATACCTTAGATAGTTTATTACAAATAAATAAAATGCATATTGAAGCTAGAGAAAGGCAGTTAAAAATACACATATACACATATGAAATGTCAGAGACACTGGCAAATACTTCTGCATGATTCTGGTTTTTTCAATGATAGCAATATTTTATCTAAAAATA
>NW_006989395.1:0-387 GCF_000164805.1 Carlito syrichta
AAGCTGACTTAACTAGTGAGCTACCTAGCTATCCAATTGTCTAGCCACTTGAATTAACTTGATGATAAAGCCAGCTAGGCAGCTGGCTAGCCAGCTGACTCAACAAGCTGACATAACTAGTTAGCCAACTGGCTAGCCAGCTGACTTAAGTAGCTGTCACTTTTAGCTAGCCAGTGGCTAGCCAACTGACTTAACTAGATAGTTACCTATGTATTCTGCTGGTCTACCAGCTGACTTAATTACCTTGCTACCTAACTAACAAGTTGGCTAGCAAGCTGAGTTGACTAGGTGACTTAACTAGCTATCCAGCTGGCTAAACAGCTGACATAACTAGCTAGATACCCAGCTAGGCAGCTGGCTAGCTAGCTGACTTAACTAGTTGACTTA
>NW_006989396.1:0-487 GCF_000164805.1 Carlito syrichta
CGCCATGTAACAGAAGAGGAACAGTCACTGGGACACCAATTGTGGAGGATGCCCAGTTACCAGGTCACTCATCACAGAAAAGTACTACTTAATGGGGCACCCATCACAGAGGGTGTCCAGTCATTGAGGCATTAACATTTAGAAGGACTAGTCACTGTGTCGCCTAAAAAGGAGGAGGATAAATCACTTACACATCCATCACAAGGAATCCATCCATGCACAGTCACTGGTGCATCCATCTATGAAGGCAAGTCACTGATGCATAATCTACAAAGGCCAATCACTGGGACAACTATCATAGATGAGGCACAGCCACTGTGGCACACAATAGAAGGAGGCCTAGTCACTGGGACATCCATCACAGTCATTAGGGCATCAATTATAGAGGAAGCTCAGTAAGCAGAGCACCAGTCAAAGAGTAGGTCTATAATGGAGGAACCATTATGAGGAGGTCCAGTCACTGAGGCACTAATAACAGAGGAGTCCC
>NW_006989397.1:0-984 GCF_000164805.1 Carlito syrichta
GCTAACGTGTCAGTCCTCAGGGCTGATGTAATATCCATCTGTAATGAAAAGGACTGCAGAGTAGTAAAGCAGGGCCCAGGAGAGGGCAGGAGCACCCTGAGCGTCTTTCCTCCTGGGAGCAAAGCTGAGACTTCGCTTAATTTCAGTGGCTGAATATTAATGTGTGAGACTGCATTTCTTTATCCTCACAGCCAGGCCCTACAATCTCCTGGATAAGAAGTGCAGGGGCTTTCCGACATTCTGTGGATGTAATGGAGGCTCCACTGAACAGGCGGTCAAGACAACATTCATCCGGGATCCACCCTAGGCCAGGAGGAAACAGAACGGTTCCCATTCCCTGCTCTGGAGGGCTTGGGAAATCCAGGGGCACATTCTGCTAGGATGCAAGGCTCGGCGTGGTTAGAACCAGAAGAACACTGTGGAAAAGCACTGATATATGCACATCACATATCTGCAGAATAGGGGTGGTGGCATCTGAGCTGTTGTCAAGACACATGAGTTACTGCATGGCAAGTGCCAAGGACAGAGCCTGGCGTGCAGGAGGCAACACATATGTGTTTGAGATTATTATACACGCACATACGTGTGTGTGCATCTGTACATAAACTCAAGTGGGAGAGGCTTTGGAAGGATATTTACCAAGGTAGTAAGATCGGTATATCTGGGTAGATGGCCTGGGGGTGTTTATTTTCTTCTTTTTTTGCCACTATCTGCTGATTTTTTGGGTAATGAGCATGCATTGCATTTGCAATAAGGAAAAAAACCCAATAAACCAATAAAAGCTATTTTTAAATTAAAGAAAAAGAATGGAGAGGAAGGCATGATTCATTCTCTTCCATTTGTTTTTGTTTTGCTTTGTTTTCCTAATTATAAAGGTAATAGGTGTTCACTGCAGATAATTTAGAATGTATAATGAAGAAAATAAAAATCACTATAATTTCACCACCCAGAGCTACAAATATTTCATTGCATTTTCTTTTATTA
>NW_006989398.1:0-385 GCF_000164805.1 Carlito syrichta
GCTGGGTTGTGTGATGCTGGAGGGACAGGCCCTGATGGGTCTGGGAGTAGATGGGTCAATAATGGGACTTGGAAGGGAATAGGTCCATGATGGTACTTATAAGTTTCAGGCCCCCAGTGGGACTCAGAAGGGGACAGACCCTTGATGGGACTTGGAAGGGGACAGGCCCCCAATGAGCCTTATGAAGGGACAGACCCCAAGTGGGACTCAGAAAGGACAGGCCCACAATGAGACTCTGAAGGGGACAGACCCCCAATAGGATTCAGAAAGGATGGGCCCCCACTGGGTCTCAGAAGGGACAAGGTGGCTGATGGGACTCGGAAGGGGACTGGCCCCTGATAGATCTAAGAGGTGACAGGGCCTGCTGGAACTCGGCAGGGGACAA
>NW_006989399.1:0-602 GCF_000164805.1 Carlito syrichta
ACTCCCCTTGGGAAGCTATGTACCAAAACCAGTGCCTAGTCCACCAAGCAATTTTGGAACATTGTTTCTAGAATGGCCATCAGAGCTGTCATCGCAAAAATATCAGAGCTTGAATGAAAGCAAAAACAAGCATTAAATTTCTTGTAAGACTTGGCCAGAGTGGAAGTGAAATCAGGGACATGTTAGTTTAAGTTTAAGGGAATAATGCCATGAAGAAATGGCAGTATACAAATTGATTAAACATTTTTCTGAGGGGAGAGAACGCATCACTGATGAAGAGAAGTCAGGACATCCAGTAATAAGCAGAACTGATGAAACATCACAAAAATGTGTCATATTGTGTTTCAAAATTGTTGACTGACTGTGAGAAGCATAGCAGACCAAATAAACAAAGATAGAAAAACAGTTAGGAAAATCTTAACTGTATATCTTGGGATGAGAAAAGTGTGTGCAAAAAGGTCCTAAAGGAGCTCTTGCATCATGACAATGCACCATCTCACACAGCACTGTCTAGGAGGGAGCTTTTAGCCGGTAAACAGATGACTGTATTGGAACACCCTCTCTACTCACCTGATCTGGTCCCCAATGTCTTTTTTCTTTAC
>NW_006989400.1:0-379 GCF_000164805.1 Carlito syrichta
GGAAGCTATGGAGATTAATGGAATGGAATGGAATGGAAAGGAGAAGAATGAAAAGGAATGATATGGAAGAGAATGGATTGGAGTGGGATGGAATGGAATGGAATTTAGATGAACGGAATGGAATGGAGTGGAGAGGAATGGAATTGAATGGAATGGAATGGCGTGTAATGGAATGGATGGGAGAGGAATGGAATTGACTGAAACGGAATAGAGAGGAATGGTATGGAATGGAGAGGAAAGGAACTGAAAAAAATGGAGTGGAATTGCTGGAATGCAAGGATTGGAATGGAGAGGAATGGAATGTAGCGTAATGGAATGCAAATGGAATGGGGTGGAATGGAATGCATGGCATAAAATGGAAACGAATGGTGAGGAATGA
>NW_006989401.1:0-551 GCF_000164805.1 Carlito syrichta
AGCAGAAGTATTTGAAATAATAATTGTTGAGAATTTTCCACAATTAATTACAAATAGCAATCCACAAATCCAGAAAGCTCAGAGATCACCAGAGACTATATTAAAAAATAAACAAACAGTCCTCCATGTCTAGGTACATTATATCAAACTGCGAAAAATCACAAAGAGGAAAATTTTGAAAAAAGTCAGAGGAAAGCTATCACTTTGCCTATGGAGGACCAATGACAAAAATTGTAGCAGACTCTTCGTGAGAAAGCATGCCAGAAAGAAGAAGAGCTTTAAAGTGTTAAAAGAAGAAGAAAAAAGCATCCACCTAGAATTCCACATCCAACAATATTATATTTCAACAAAGAAAGAGAATAAAGACTTTCTCAGACAAACAGAAAACTCAAGGAAACTTATTCCCAGTAGACCTTCCCTGCAATAAATGTTTTAAGAAGTTCTTCAGGCAAAATAAAAATAATATAGGTGAATAAATTGGATCTTCATAAAGAAAGTTTAGAGGAGAAACAACTTTTCTTCTGTCTTATCAGGCTCTGTAAATTGGGCCT
>NW_006989402.1:0-379 GCF_000164805.1 Carlito syrichta
CAGAAGTAGACTACACACTGCAGCAATAATCAGAAGGAAGAGCCAGTCAGTGTGATAACATCAAAGAGGAAAGCCACAGGGCACCCATAAAGGAGGAGAAACCCTCCCTGTGTCAAAGGAAAACCAGGCACTGAGGCACACATTCTATATGAGGGCTACTCACTGAGAACCCCATCACAAAAGAGGGCTCAGTCGCTGGATCTCAGTCTATCAAGGAGGGCCAGTAACTGGGACAGCCATCCCAGCAGAGGGTCATTGTGTTACCCATCACATACGGGTCTAGTCACTATGGTACTTATCATAGAGGAGGTACCGTCACTAAGGCACCTAACACAGAAGAGGTCCAATCACTGAAGCACCCATTACAGAAGATGGTCAG
>NW_006989403.1:0-2972 GCF_000164805.1 Carlito syrichta
GCTGAGTTAGCTAGCTGGTTAGCTAGCTGACTTGGCTAGCTGACTTAACTAGTTGGCTCATGAGATAGGTAGCTGACTTAACGAGCTTGTTAATGAGTTAGGTAAGTGTTTTTAATAGTTGGTAAACGAGTTAACTAGCTGACGTAACTAGTTGGCTAATGAGTTAGCTAAGTGACTTAACTCGGTGACTGATGAGTCTGTTGACTACTTAGATTGTTTAACGTGTTAGCTGCCCACTCGGACTACTTGTTGGCTGGCTTAACAAGTCGGCCGACATGTCAGTTGACTAGTTAGCTGGGTTAAGTAGTTGACTGACTTGTTGGCCCACTAGTTAGCAAGGTTAACTAGTTGCCTCCTGGTTTGCTCTCCTAACTAGTAGGCCGACTATTTGGCAGACTAGTTAGCTGACATTAATTGTCAACAGACTAGTTAGCTGAGCTAACTTGTCGGCCTGAAAAGTTGGTTGATTACTCAGCCGACAGGTTAGCTCACTTTAATAATTGGCCAGCTAGTTGGCAGACCGGTTAGCTGTATTAACTAGTTGGCCAGCAGCTGATAGGTGAGCTGACTTAACTATTCAACAGAAGAGTAAGCCAACTAGTCAGCTGACTTAACTAGTCAGCCGGTGAGTGAGCCGACTTCTCAGGTGACTTAACTAGTCAGCCGTTGCGTGAGCTGACTGGTCAACTGACTTTAGTTGGCTGGCGAGTGAGCTGACTGGCAAGAATACTTAACTAGTCGGCCGGCAAGTGAGACGACAGGTGAGCAGACATAACTTTGTTGACCAGCGAGTGAGCCGACGAGTGAGCTGCCTTTACTAGTTGGTCAGCATGAAAGCCATTGGTGAGCTGAATTAACTAGTTGGCTTGCAAGCAAGCTGACTAATTAGCTGTTGGCCTGTGAGTGAGACAAAAAGTTAGTTGAACTTTTGACTAGTGAGTGAGCTGACTAGTTTGCTGACCTGTTGGCAGGTGAGTGAGCATACTAGTTAGCTGACCTGATGGAAAGTGAGCAAGGTCACTAGTTAGTTGACCAGCTAACTGAGATGCTAACCAACTAGTTAGCTAAGTAACTAGCTGATTTGCTAGCTGACTTAACTAGCTAGCTGATTAGCTAGCTGGCTATCTGGCTGACATAACTGGCTAGTAAACAAGCTCTCTAGCTATCTAGCTAGCTGACGTAACTAGCTAGCTAACTGGCTAGTTAGCTTCCTAACTGACTTAAGTATTTACCTGATTAGCTAGCTGACTAGATAGCAGACTTAAATAGCTAGCTTACAAGCAACCTGACTAGCTAGCTTTTTTAAATAGCTAGCTGAATAGTTAGCTGACTTGACAGCTGACTTAACTAGCTAGCTGGCTAGCTAGCAGATTTAAATAGCTGACTATCTAGTTGGCTGGCTAGCTGGCTAGCCAGCTGACTTAAATAGCTAGCTACATGGTTGGATAGATGGCTAGCCAGCTGGTTTAAGTAGCTAGCTACCTGGCTGAATAGTTAGCTGACTTGCTAGATGACTTAACTAGCTAGTTAGCTAGCTAGCAGACTTAACTAGCTGACTGGTTGGCTGGCTAGCTGGCTAGCCAGCTGACTTAAATAGCTAGCTACGTGGTTGACTAGATGGCTAGACAGCTGGCATAACTAGCTAGCTACTGGGCTGAATAGTTAGCTGACTTGATAGTTGACTTAACTAGCTAGTTGGCTAGCTAGCAGACTTAACTAGCTGACTAGCTAGTTGGCTGACTAGTTGGCTAGCCAGCTGAATTTAATAGCTAGATACCTGGTTGGCTAGAAGGCTAGCCAGCTGGCTTAACTTCCTAGCTACCTGGTTGGCTAGCTAGGCAGTTAGCTAGCCAGTTAGCTAGCTAGGCAGCTGACTAGGTAACTGGCAGACTGTCCAGCAGGCCAGCTAGCTGAATTAAATAGCCAGCCAGCTGACTGGCAGTTTGATAGCCAACTGGCTTAACTAGCCAGCCACACTGCTGGTCAGCCGGCTAGCCAGTTGTCTTAACTAGCTGGCCACCTACCTGACCAACCTGATAACCGGCCATCTTAACTTCCAGGCACCTATCTACTAACTGGTGAACTAGCTGACTTAACAAACTGACTTAAGTAGATAGTCATGTGGGTAGCCAAATGGCTTAACTAGCTAGCCAACAAGATAGCCAGCTGACCAAAGAGCTCACTTAACTAGCTGACTTAACAAGCTATCCAGCAGGCTAGCCAGCTGACTTAATTAGCTAGCTACCTACCTAGCAAGCGGGCTAGCCAACTGACTTAACTAGCTGATGTAACCAGCCAGACAACTGGCTAGCCAGCTGACAACTAGCTGTCTATCTAGCTAGCCATATGTCTAGCCACTTGAATTAACTACATGAATTATCTACCTGTCCAGCTCACTAGCCAGCTGACACAACTAGGTGACTTAACTCATTAGTCAGCTGGCTAGCCAGGTGATTTAACTAGCTAGCTACCTACGCATCATGCTGGCTTGCCAGCTTACTTAACTAGCTGACTTAACAAAGTAACCAGCTGGCTAGCCAGCAGACTTAACTAGCTAGCTTCCCTTCTATGGAGCTAGCTAGCCAGCTGACTTAACCAACTGACTTAACAAGCTAGGCAGCTGACTTAACTAGCTGACTTAACTAGCTAGCTACCTAGCTAGCCAGCTGACTTAACCAGCTGATTTAACCAGCTATCTACCTAGCTGTCATATAGTAAGCTGACTAAACTAGCTTACTTAACTATCTAGCTAGCTAACATATCTAACTGACTTAACTACCTAGCTTCCTAGCTAGCCAGCTGACTTAACTAGCTGAAATATCTAGTGAGTCAGCTGGCTGTGCATCTGATGTAACTAGCTTTTTTACTGGCTAGCCAGCTGGCTTGACAACTGAATTTAAGTGCTGACTTAACTAGCTACCCAGCTGGATAGCCAGCTGACTAAACTAGCTGACTTAACCAGCTAAGAGCTG
>NW_006989404.1:0-465 GCF_000164805.1 Carlito syrichta
ATATTTTATATGTGAAGAAATATAACCACTGATGTATGTATTCAGGTAATTTTAATTTTTTGGTCTATAATAACATAATGGAATGCAGAACCAATAAAACTATAAAATTACTTCTGATATATAGGAAAAGAAGCATCCCAGAATTAAACTAGAATATAAAAACTGAAAGGAAAGATTAGCAAAACATAGGACGTGAAGCCATGGGAAGAAACAAGGTTGAACGTGGGCCTATGCTGCCTTGCTCCACAATTAAAACACCACGAACTCATCATCAAAACTACAAGTCAAAGTGCATTGACTGAAATAGATATTTTAATAACCATGATACAAAGAAAACTAGTTGGTATTCACAGTTTTTGTATTTCTTTTCAGAGACAGAGTTTCACTAGGTTGCCCATACAAGAGTGCAGTGACTATTCACAGGCAAGTAATATCTCACTACAGTCTTGAATTCCTGGGATCAAG
>NW_006989405.1:0-490 GCF_000164805.1 Carlito syrichta
ATGGCCGAGGGTGTGAATGTGTATGATGAAGCAGTCTGAGGAAGTGAGCACAGGTGATGGTGGAGGCAGGGAGCATGAGCTCAGGTGATAGTGAAAGCCAAGGGTGCAAGCATGGGTGAAGGCATCAGCCAAGGGCACTAGCACAAGGGACAGTGGTGGAGGAGGGTGTGAGCTTTAATGACAGGGTTGTCCAAGTGGACCAGCTAGAGTGACGGCATCAGCTGATACCGTGAGCAAAAGGGATGGCAGTGGTCGAGGCACAAGCTTGAGTGACAGCACCAGCAGAAAGTGTAAATATGATTAGTAGCAGAGGTCAAAGGCACGAGTGTGAGTGACACTGGAGGTTGAGAGTGCAAGCTCAAGGGATGACAGTGGCTGAGGGCATGAGCACGAGTGACAGCAGAAGCCGAGGGTGCGAGCGCAAGTGAGGGCTTCAGCCGAGGGGGAGAGTGCAAGGAATGGGGTCAGCTGAGGGTGCAAGCATGGATGA
>NW_006989406.1:0-372 GCF_000164805.1 Carlito syrichta
ACCTATGCTTCAAGATTGTGCTACAAATTATATGAGGGTGATGCTTGTAAACCACTTAGCCATAAAGTAAACATTCAATAAATGGCAGGCGGTAAGTGAGTATTAAAAATGTTTATAGGCCAGGCTCGGTGGCTCAGCTTGTAATCCCAGCCCTTTGGGAGGCCGAGACGAGTGGGTTGCCTGAGCCTGCGAGTTCAAGACCCACCCGGGGAACTTGGAGAGACCTTGTCTCTACAATAAATCAAAAATTAGCCAGGCATGGTAGCGTGTACCCGTAGTTCCGGCTGCTTGGAAGGCTGAGGTGGAAGGATCGCCAGAGCCCAGGAGGTCAAGGCTGTGGTGGCCAGGAGCGTGCCACTGCACTCCAGTCTG
>NW_006989407.1:0-369 GCF_000164805.1 Carlito syrichta
CACAAATGATAGCACCCCATGATTGCCTCTGACATTCAGTGGGAAAACTGAGACACGGAAGAGGAAGGCTCCTGCTGGTGTCACGGCCAGCAGGAGCTCTCTCCACAAGGAGCACATTCTTGACACTATTCTTATCACACTGTCTTAGGCCTGGAGACGAGGCTCACTCACCCACCCCTCACTGTCTCTCCTTGAAATTCTCAGTCATTGTCCAGTCTCCTCCTTTGGTTTCATGGTTTGTTTCATATTTGAAAGAGGCTCAAAGTCACGCCTGGTTTTCTGAAACTCCAACTGGTTAAATATTGAGGCCCAGCCGGGCTAGGTGGCTCAGCCTGTAATCCTGCGCCTTTGGGAGGCTGAGGTGAGTGG
>NW_006989408.1:0-764 GCF_000164805.1 Carlito syrichta
ATACAATATTACTGATTGGCTGTTTTGTTCATTTAGCACTTTTAATATATAACCTTACTCCCTTCTAGCTTGTAAGGTTTCTCTTTAAAAGTCTATTTATAGTTTTATGGGGGTACTTCAATGTGTGATGCATCTCTTTTCTCTTTCTGTTTCTGTGATTCTCTCTTTGACTTTGAATTTTGACAATTTGATTAAATATGCAGTAGAGTATTATTCTTTGAGTTGATTTTTCTTGAAGTCCTTAGAGTTTCATGAGTCCGAATGGTCATATCCTTCTGGAAAATTGTGGAGTTTTCAGCCAGTATTTCTTTCTGCCTTTTTCTTTCTGTTTTCTTTCTCTAGAGCTCCCATGATTTGAATATGTGTACATTTAATGGTGTCCCATAGATTCCTAATGCTTTTTCTACACTTGTTAAACATTTTTTCCTCTAATTGACTAATTTAAAATGGCCTTTCTTTCAGTTCACTAATTCTTTCACTACATAATTTAGTCTGCTGTCGAAGCTCTCTATTAAAATTTTCAGTTCTGTCATCTAGTTTTTTTTTTTGTAGTTCATTGAGATTCTTCAAAATGATTACCTTTAATTCTATTTCAAGCAATTTGTAAATCTCTATTTCCTTGGTGCCAGTTACTGGAACTTTATTAGTCTTTTTTTTTTTTTGGCATTGTCAGGATTGTCTGATTTTTTATTATCCGTGTAGCCTCACATTGAAATTCTGTGAATTTGAAGAACAATCACTCTTTCAGTCTTTACAGATTTGTT
>NW_006989409.1:0-361 GCF_000164805.1 Carlito syrichta
AGCAAGTCAGTTAACTAGCCAGTTAGCTAGCTAGTTAATCAGCTAGCTAGACAGCTAGATAGCTTGTTTGCTAACTAGTTATGTCAGCTAGATAGTCAGCTAGCTAGTCAGCTAGCTAGTAATGTCAGCTAGAGAATCAGCTAATTACTTAGCTAACTAATCGGCTTGCCACTCAGCTAGCTGATCAGATAACTAGTGGGCTTCCTCTCTTTCCATCAGGTCAGCTAACTAGTCGGCTTGCTCACCTGCGAAGGAGTCAGTCAATTAGTCGGCTGGCTCACCTGCCAACAGGTCAATTACTTGTTAGCTCACTCACAGACCAACATGTCAGCTAACTAGTCGGCTTGCTTGCCAATCAACT
>NW_006989410.1:0-878 GCF_000164805.1 Carlito syrichta
AGGGCTTGGAATGTCAAAGCAAAGGCAAGTTGGCAGCAGGAACCGCTGTCTGCAGAAAGTGTCTTGAAAGTTTAAGGCAGGCTGGGCTCGGTGGCTCAGCCTGTAATTCCAGCACTTTGGGAGGCCAAGGCTAGTGGGTCGTCTGAGCCTGTGGGTTGGAGACCAACTCGGACAACTTGGCAAGACCTCATCTCTACCATAAATAAAAATATTAGCCAGGTGTGGTAGCACGGGCCTATAGTTCTGGCTACCGGGAAGGTTGAGGCGGAAGGATGACTGGAGCCCAGCAGGCCATGCCGGGTAGCTGTGAGCGTGCCACTGCACTCCAGCCTGGGTGACAGAGTGAGACTCCAACTTAAAAAAACAGAAGTTTAAGGCAAATCCTCAGCAGACACAAGATACTGATAGGTCAAGTCATATGCGGCATTTTGGTGTTCATTGTCTACACACGTGTGGCACAGCCTTCTGGACTTTTGAGTGTGTGTGTGTGCTTGTGCGTGTGTGTGAGCTCTATGTTCATCACTTATTTCTGTCCCCGGCACTAGCTTAAACCTGCATTTCCTCATCAGATTCTCAGTGCAGCTGTTGAAGCTGAGTGCAATGATCATACTCCATCCTGCAGATGAGGAAACTGAGTTCTTGAGATTAAGCAAGTATGAGGAGTACAAGGTTAGACAGGGAAGCCAGGAAGCTGGCATTTGAACTCGCACTATCTGACACCAAAGTCATGCCCTTTGCAAGTTCATCGCACCGCCTGTCACAGTGCGTGCTCGTTACACCCGGGCTGGGGGCAGGAGCTCCTGCCTGCTGCAGTCAAGGAAGACTCCAAGGCCTGTCATTTCTGATGAGCCCTCTGGGGGATCTCCGCGCAAGCGCCT
>NW_006989411.1:0-357 GCF_000164805.1 Carlito syrichta
TGGAACCCACTTCCCATTGTCTTACAATCTGTCCATGCAGTGGGGGTAAAGATTTTCTCCCTGAAAGCAAAATGAGGTAATAAAAAAGAAACAAATGGAAAAAGAAAGATGTAGAGAGTGAAGAGTAAGAGGTAAAACAGACAGACATACCAACTGAAAAAAGGCACAGAGACAAAAAAGTGTAAAAAAAAACTAAAATAGACACTCGTACACAAAAATAAAAAGAAAAACTCCCTATTGATGCACTTTTCCCATGCATACACAGGAATTTCAATGAAAATATCCAGTAAAATAATAGAAACAAAGAAAGTATGAAAACGTTATCAAAAACTGAAAGAGAGAAAAAAACTAAAGCAA
>NW_006989412.1:0-873 GCF_000164805.1 Carlito syrichta
AGTGAACCAAATGCAACCTGCAGTGCTTCTATATCAATATTCTGGTCAGGAATCTCCAGTGCAATAATTTATTCATGGTGGATTCTTTCCAAGAACCACTAAACATACTGCGGTCCAGGGGAGCCGTGGTCCATGGGCTTGCCCAGCAGCCGCGTGCTGAGCCTGCCAGGGCCAGCCCTCGCCCTGCCGCAGCCGGGGCCTGGGGCGGGGTCGCAGCACCAAGGCCGCAGGCCGGAGGCAATGCGACGGGCCGCGACTTCTGTTACTGCCCAGGCAGCCGCAAGCGCAAGCAGAGCAGCGGGGCCCTCTGCTACTGTCACCCGGACGAGCAGCAGCGGCTTCTCAACACCCCTCGGAGGAAAAAACTAAAGAGTACATCCAAATATATTTATCAAACATTATTTTTAAATGGTGAAAATAGTGACATTAAGATTTGTGCTCTACGAGAAGAGTGGAACTTACACAAAATATGTTTATGCCAATCTGGCTACTTTTCTAGTCATTCTCCGTTTCTAAATGCTATCTCCCACTGCTTTCATCTAGGCCAGCCAACATCAGCATTTTCTTCCTCCATATCCAAAGAGTCATAGCTACCTTCTAACTCTGTGTACATTACACGTTTGCATTCTAGATGTTCTCTAAGCTCCTTGCATTGCTATTCATTCCTTCCATCACTCTTAATCCAACCTATTCCCCTTCAGAAGCTGAAGCATTCTCTAGACCAAGTGCTCACTCTACCCTTGAATCTTCTCTTTTCCATAAACCTGCATAATCCCCCATCATCAATGTCTTTCAGTTTTTAAGAGAAAGCAGCTCTTAATGTCTGGATTTAATGCATTTGACCCAAGGAGGAAAGCCATGCAACAAGGTGAA
>NW_006989413.1:0-347 GCF_000164805.1 Carlito syrichta
GTGCTGGAGATTCTTTATTTGCTGGAGTTTGCTCATTTTTCTTTCTTTGTTTTTGTTTTTGTTTTTAATCAGGCACTCACTCTGTCACAAGACTAGAGTTCCATGGCAAAATCAGAGCTCATCACAGCCTAGAACCCCTGATCTTAGGCAATCCTTCTGCCTGAGCCTACCAACTTAGCTGCAACTACAAGCACATGTCACCAAACCTGGCTAACTTTTTTTGTTGTTGTCATAGAGATGAGCCATCACTGTGTTTCCCAGGCCGGTCTCTAACCCCTGGGGTCAAGCAATCTTCTTGTCTAGGCCTCCCAAATGACTGGGATTATAGGCTTGAGCCACCACATTCA
>NW_006989414.1:0-10898 GCF_000164805.1 Carlito syrichta
TCAGTGTAGTATAATAGACATTACAGAGAAACAGGGAGAATCAGGTATCACACAAAAGCGAAAGCCAGTAAAATACTTGTTGCCCCATTAAGGGACAAGCAGTTTTGACAAAGTATACCATGGAAGACTCTTATTTTCTGGACACACAGTAAAGGCTTTCAGGTCTTCTTGACAAATGTAGCCGCAGAGCCATTGCTTTCAGTATTAATCTCCCGTGTAGAAAGAGAAAACATTTCAGCATTCACCGGTGAATGTAGCAGACTTTGATACCAACGGCTGTGGAGATCTGGTTCCAGTGAGTGCAGGACCATGAAGTTGCACTAGGTTCCCCAAATGTTCCCTGACTACTATATTGTATATACAGGGAAGGTATTAGGATCAGGGATGAGAGCATGCACAAAGCCAGCTTCATACAGACTGCCAATGAATAGCAGCACAGCACACGCTTGAAGAGCGTGTCCCTAGGAAGACCCAGCATTACCACGAGTTTAACAGGCTGTCCGTGCTGACTCATAAATGAAAACGGCTGAGCATTGGTAGTGCTTATGAGTTTTAAATGCAGTAGGGAAAAACAATTTAGAATACTGCCCATAAAAAAATAATGGTCTCCTGCTAGTAATTTTGGAGCATTTATGTGACTCATTCGGGCACTATGTATTACAGATTTCTATCTGTGAAACACGGACGTTTCACTCTCGTAAGCAAAGGCCTTGTATGGAAAGGAACACAGATGAAGGGGAAAGAGTGAGAATGAGGTGCTACGGCAGGCAGCAATGAAGAATAATAGTCATAGCAAGGAGATAACACTGCAGCACACATTTGGCACAGACTTCACCAAGGAAGATACCTATTCACTGCAGGCCTAAGAAAGGTTATTCCAAACAGCAATCCACAGTGTAATTGCTGTTCCATGCACGGAAAAGGTATAAAGAAAGAATAATTCAGAGTTCTCCCCGGTCACACATGATGCTTTCCCAAAAGTAACTGTGAATGTCTCAGATCACTCACTGTGGCACACTGGAGTAGAGCATTTGGAGGTGAAAGTTTGACAAGCCGCATGCCAAAGCAGTCACCCTGTACAGCGCAATATATATGAAAGGGAACAAGTTTGAATCAGGAATTACAGCAGGCACCAAGACAATCATTATAGGACTCAGTGCCAGAAAATGACACTGCAGCACACTTTTCACACAGCATATTCCAAGGAAGATTCACATTCAGAACAAGCACAGCGAAGGCAGTCCAGCTATTTTCCATCACTGCGTTTGGCAGAGCAATTGTGTTGCCTAATACACAAACATTTGAAAGGGAGAAAGATTTTAGAATTCAGCCTGTGAATTCACCAAGTAATGCTTTCTGGCTCTATGGTGGAGTTCCCATTACCCACCGTGTGGCCACATTGACCTGCACAATCCAATACGTGACCTATTAAAGTATTCTAAGGTCAAACAAAACACTCTACTGAGCACAACTAAAAATGAGAATAACACTGTGAGAGTCATGCAGTGCAGCATGCACCAAGTTAGAATAACACTGATAGCCTTAAATACTGCGGCACACATTTGAAAACCTGTTCGCAAGGAAGATTCACCTTCACAACAAGCCTAAGCAAGGACATCTACGCTTATTCAGCAAGGAAATGGGAGAGTAACTGCATTTTGTTGCATGGAGATACGCTGACAAGAAAAAGGTTTTAGTCTTCCAAAAGAAAGCAAGTACTGCTTTTCTACAAGTAAATGTGTAGCACACATTTTCCTCAGTGTGGCACAATTTACACACTCATTCGCACATGTGAAGTATGGCTCATATCGCTCTGCAATGCTAAATGAAGCTAGACCTGGACAATCATTTATTACACCGTACACCAACCAAGAATAAAACTAGTAGAAAATAAATAACAATGCAGGAAATGTTTGACACAGCCTTTCCCAACTTGATACCCACTTACAACAAGCAAGCGAAGCCTGTCAGGTCTTGCTGGTAAAGGCCCACGGAAGAGCAACTGCTTTTGACAGAAGACGGATGAGTAAAATCAAAAATATTTTAGATTTCAATAGGTGTACCAACAAGGCTTGCCCAAAAATAACAGTGTGTCGCTCATTTCATTCAGTGTGGCACCAGGGAGGTGTGCACTTTTACACAGGAAATATTTCATACAGGACTGCAAGGCATATGCTCTCAGTGTGGTATAATAGACGTTAAAGAGAACAGGGAGAATCAGGTATCACACAAAAGCGTAAGCCAGTATAATACTTGTTGCCCCATTCAGGAACAAGCAGTTTTGAGGAATGTCTACCATGGAAGACTATTATTTTCTGGACACACAGCAAAGGTTTTCAGGCCTTCTTGGCAAATGTAACCGCAGAGCCATTGCTTTCAATATTAAACTCCCGTGTAGACAGAGAAAACATTTCAGCATTCACCGGTGAATGTAGCATGCTTTGATACCAACGATTGTGGAGATATGGTTCCAGTGAGTGCAGCACATGAAGTTGAACTCTGTTCCCCAAATGTTCCCTGACTAATATAGTGTATATACAGGGAAGGTCTTAGAATCAGGGATGAAAGCATGCACAGAGCCAGCTTCATACAGACTGCCAATGAATAGCAGCACAGCGCACACTTGAAGAGCGTGTCCCTAGGAAGACCCAGCATTACCACGAGTTTAACAGGCTCTCCGTGATTACTCATAAATTAAAACGGCTGAGCATTGGAAGTGCTTATGAGGTTTTAATGCAGTAGGGAAAAACAATTTAGAATACTCCCCATAAAAATATAATGGTCTCCTGCTCGTAACTGTGCAGCACTTCTGTCACTCATTGGGGCACTGTGTATTGCAGATTTCTATCTGTGAAACACGGACGTTTCACTCTTATAAGCAAAGGCCTTGTATGGAAAGGAACACAGATGAAGGGGAAAGAGTGAGAATGAGGTGCTACAGCAGGCAGCAATGAAGAATAATAGTCATAACAAGGAGATAACACTGCAGCACACATTTGGCACAGACTTCACCAAGGAAGATGCCTAGTCACTGCAGGCCTAAGAAAGGTTATTCCGAACAGCAATCCACAGTGTAATTGCTGTCCCATGTGCTGAAAAAGTATAAATATAGTCCAGAATTCTCCCAGGTCACACATAATGCTTTCCCACAAGTAACTGTGAATGTCTCAGATCACTCATTGTGGCAAAATGGAGTAGAGCATCTTGGAGGTGAAAGTTTTACAAGACGCACATCAAAGCAGTCAGCCTCTGGAGCGCAATATACATGAAAGGGAACAAGTGTGAATCAGGAATTACAGCATGCACCAAGGCAATCATTACAGGACTCAGTGCCAGAAAATGACAGTGCATCACAGTTTTCACACAGCATCTTCCAGGAAAGATTCACATTCAAAACAAGCACAACGAAGGCAGTCCAGCCCTTTTCCGTCAAACTGTTTGGCAGAGCAATTGTGTTGCCTACAACACAAACATTTGAAAGGGAGAAACATTTCAGAATTCAGCCTGTAACTTCACCAAGTAATGCATTCTTGCTCTATGGTGGAGTTCCCATTACCCACCGTGTGGCCCCATAGAGCTGCACATTCCAATATGTGACCTAGTAAAGTACTCTTAGGTCAAACAAAACACTCTGCTGAGCATAACTAAAAATGAAGAACACTGTGAAAGTCATGCAGTGCAGCATGCACCAAGTTAGAATAACACTGATAGCCCTTAAAGAGTGGAGCACACATTTGAAAACCTATTCGCAAGGAAGTTTCACCTTAACAAGCCTAACCGAGGACATCTTCGCCTATTCAGCAAGGAAACGGGAGAGTAACTGTGTATTGTTGCATGGAGATATGCCGAAGAGAATAACGTTTTAGTCCTCCAAAAGAAAACAAGTACTGCTTTAATACAAGTAAATGTGTAGCACACATTTTACTCAGTGTGGCACAATTTGCATACTCATTCGTACATGTGAAGTATGGGTCATATCACTCTGCAGTGCTAAATGAAGCTAGACCTTGACAATCATTATTACACTGTACACCAAACAAGAATAAAACTAGTAGAAAATGAATAACAATGCAGGAAACGTTTGACACAGCCTTTCCCTACCTGATACCCACAGACAACAAGAAAGCGAAGCCTGGCAGCTCTTACTCCTAAAGGACAATGGAAGAGCAACCGCTTTTGACAGAAGACAGATGAGTAAAATCAAAAACATTTTAGAATTCAATAGGTGAACGAACAAGGCTTTCCCAAAAATAACAGTGTCTAGGTCATTTCATTCAGTGTGGCAACAGGGAGTTGTGCATTTTTACACAGGAAACATTTCTTACAGCTATGCTAGGCATATGCTCTCAGTGTAGTATAATAGACCTTAAAGAGAAACAGGGAGAATAAGGCATCACACAAAAGCGAAAGCCACTATAATACTTGCTGCCTCATTCCAGGACAAGCAGTTTTGAGGAATGTCTCTCATTGAAGACTCTTGTTTTCTGGACACACAGCAAAGGCTTTCAGGCCTTCCTGGCAAATGTAACAACAGAGCCATTGCTTTCAGTATTAAACTCCCGTGTAGAAAGAGAAAATATTTCAGCATTCACCGGTGAATGTAGCATGCTTTGATACCAACAGCTGTGGATATCTGGTTCCAGTGAGTGTATCACGTGAGGTTGAACTCTGTTCCCCTAATGTTCCCTGACTACTATACTGCATATACAGGGAATGTCTTAGAATCAGGGATTAGAGCATGCACAAAGCCAAATTCATACAGACTGCCAATGAATAGTAGCACAGCGCACGCTTTAAGACCGTGTCCCCAGGAAGACCCAGCAACACCACGAGATTAACAGGCTTTCAGTGCTTACTCATAAATGAAAAAGGCTGAGCATTGGTAGTGCTTATGAGGTTTAAATGCAGTAGGGAAAAACAATTTAGAATATTCCCCATAAAAAATAATGGTCTTCTGCTCGTAACTGTGGAGCACTTATGTCACTCCTAGGGGCACTATGTATTGCAGATTTCTATCTGTGAAACACAGACGTTTCACTCTCGTAAGCAAAGGCTTTCGATGGAAGGAACACAGATGAGGGGGAAAGAGTGAAAATGAGATGCTACAGCAGGCAGCAATGAAGAATAATAGTCATAACAAGGAGATAAAACTGCAGCACACATTTGGCACAGCTTCACCAAGGAAGATGCCTATTCACTGCAGGCCTAAGAAAGGTTATTCCAAACAGCAATCCACAGTGTAATTGCTGTCCCATGCAAGGAAAAGTAATGAAAAAAGAATAATCCAGAATTCTCCCGGGTCATACTTAATGCTTTCTCACAAGTAACTGTGAATGTCTCAGATCACTCTTTGTGGCAAAATGGAGTAGAGCATCTTGGAGGTGAAAGTTTTACAAGTTGCATGCCAAAGATGTCATCCTGTAGAGTGTAATATACATGAAAGGGAACAAGTGTGAATCAGGAATTACAGCATGAACCAAGGCAATCATTATAGGACTCAGTGCCAGAAAATGACAGTGCAGCACACTTTTCACACAACATGTTCTAAGGAAGATTCACATTCAAAACAAGCACAAGGAAGGAAGTCAGCTCTTTTCCGTCAATGCGTATGGCAGAGCAATTGTGTTGCATACAACACAAACATTTGAAAGGGAGAAACATTTCAGAATTCAGCCTGTGAATTCACCAAGTAATGTATTCTTGCTCTACGGTGCAGTTCCCATTACCCACAGTGTGGCCCCATTGAGCTGCACATTCCAATACGTTATGGATTAAAGTACTCTTAGGTCAAACAAAACACTCTGTTCAGCATAACTAAAAATGAGAAGAACACTGTGAGAGTCATGCAGTGCAGCATGCACCAAGTTGGAATAACACTGATAGCCCTTAAAGAGTGCAGCACACATTTGAAAACCTGTTTGCAAGGAAGATTCACCTTCACAACAAGCCTACCTGAGTTCATCTAGACTTATTCAGCAAGGAAACGGGACAGTAACTGCGTTTTGTTGTATGGAGATACCCGATGAGAAAAAGGTTTTAGTCTTCCAAAAGAAAGCAAGTACTGTTTTTCTACAAATAAATGTGGAGCACACATTTTCCTCAGTGTGGCACAATTTACACACTCATTTGCACATGGGAAGTATGGCTCATATCGCTCTACAATGCTAAATGAATCTAGACCTGGACAATCATTTATTACACCGTACACCAAGCAAGAATAAAACTACTAGAAAATAAATAAAAATGCGGGAAAAGTTTGACACACCTTTCCCAACCTGATACCCACTCACAACAAGCAAGCAAAGCCTTTCAGCTGTTACTCATAAAAGCCCACGGAAGAGCAACTGATTTTCACAGAAGACGGACAAGGAAAATCAAAAACATTTTCTAATTCAATAGATGAACCAACAAGGCTTTCCCAAAAATAACAGTGTGTCGGTCATTTCATTCAGTGTGGCACCAGGGAGTTGTACATTTTTACGAAGGAAACATTTCAGACAGCTCTGCTAGGCATATGCTCTCAGTGTAGTATAATATATGTTAAAGAGAAACAGGGAGAATTAGGTATCACACAAAAGCGAAAGCCTGTATAATACTTGGTGCCCCATTCAGGGACAAGCAGTTTTTAGGAATGTCTACCACGGAAGAATCTTATTTTCTGGACACACAGCAAAGGCTTTCAGGCCTTCTTGGCGAATGTAACCGGAGAGCCATTGCTTTCAGTATGAAACTCCCATGTAGAAAGAGAAAACATTTCAGCATTCACCGGTGAAGGTAGCATGCTTCGATACCAACAGCTGTGGAGATCTGGTTCCAGTGAGTGCAGCACATGAAGTGGAACTCTGTTCCCCAAATGTTCCCTGACGACTATAGTGTATATGCAGGGAAGGTCTTAGAATCAGGGAGGAGAGCATTCAGAAATCCAGCTTCATACAGACTGCCAATGAATAGGAGCACAGCGCACGCTTGGAGAGCGTGTCCCTAGGAAGACCCAGCATTACCATGAGTTTAACAGGCTCTCCGTGCTGACTCATAAATGAAAACTGCTGAGCATTGGTAGTGCTTATGAGGTTTAAATGCAGTAGGGAAAAACAATTTATAATACTGCCAATAAAAACATAATGGCCCTGCTCTTAACTGTGGAGGACTTATGACACTCATTGGGGCACTATGTATTGCAGATTTCTTTCCGTGAAACACGGACGTTTCACTTTCATAAGCAATGGCCCTCTATGGAAAGGAACACAGAAGAAGGGGAAAGAGTGAGAATGAGGTATTACAGCAGGCAGCAATGAAGAATAATAATCATAGCAAGGAGATAACACTGCAGCACACATTTGGCATAGACTTCACCACGGAAGATGGCTATTCACTGCAGGCCTAAAAAGGTTATTCCGAACAGCAATCCACAGTGTAATTGCTGTCCCATGCGAGGAAAAGGTATAAAGAAAGAATAAACCAGAATTCTCCTGAGTCACACTTAATGCTTTCCCACAAGTAACGGTGAAGGTCTCAGATCACTCATTCTGGCACAATGGAGTAGAGTATCTGGAGGTGAAAGATTGACAAGCTGCACGGCAAAGCAATCACCCTGTAGAGCACAATATACAAGAAAGGGAACAAGTGTGAATCAGGTATTACAGCATGCACCAAGGCAATCAGTATAGGCCTCACTGCCAGAAAATGACAGTGCAGCACACTTTTCACACAGCATGTTCCAAGGATGATTCACATTCAAAACAAGCATAACGAAGGCAGATTAGCTCTTTTCCGTCAATGCGTTTGGCAGAGAAATTGTGTTGCCTACAAACGAAAATTAGAAGGGGAGAAACATTTCAGAATTCAGCCTGTGAATTCACCAAGAAATGCATTCTAGCTCTATGGTGGAGTTCCCATTACCCACCGTGTGGCCCCATTGAGCTGCACATTCCAATACATGACCTATTAAAGTACTCTTACGTCAAACAAAACACTCTGCTGGTCATAACTAAAAATGAGAAGAACACTGTGAGAGTCATGCAGTGCAGCATACACCAAGTTAGAATAACACTGATAGCCCTTAAATAGTGCAGCACACATTTGTAAACCTGTTCGCAAGGAAGTTTCACCTTCACAACAAGCCTAACTGAGGACATCTATGCTTATTCAGCAAGGAAACGGGAGAGGAACTGCATTTTGTTGCATGGAGATACTCCGACGAGAAAAACGTTTTAGTCTTCCAAAAGAAAGCAAGTACTGCTTTTCTACAAGTAAATGTGTAGCACACATTTTCCTCAGTGTGGCACAATTTACACACTCATTCGCACACGTGAAGTATGGCTCATATCGTTCTACAATGATAAATGAAGCTAGACCTGCACAATCATTTATTACACTGTACACCAAGCAAGAATAAAACTACTAGAAAATAACAATGCAGGAAACGTTTGACACAGCCTTTCCCAACCTGATACCCACTCACAACAAGGAAGCGAAGCCTGTCAGCTCTTACTAGTAAAGGCCCACGGAAGAGCAACTTCTTTTGAAAGAACACGGACGAAAACATTTTCGAATTCAATAGGTGAACCAAAAGGGCTTTCCCAAAAATAACAGTGTTTTGGTCTTTTCATTCAGTGTGGCACCAGGGAGTTGTGCATTTTTACGCAGGAAACATTTCATACAGTTCTCCTAGGCATATGCTCTCCGTGTGGTATAATAGACGTTAAAGAGAAACAGGGAGAATCAGGTGTCACACAAAAGCGAAAGCCAGTGTAATACTTGTTGCCCCATTCAGAGACAAGCAGTTTGAGGAATGTCTACCACGGAAGACTCTTACTTTCTGGACACACCTCAAAGGCTTTCAGGCATTCTAGCAAATGTAACCGCAGAGCCAATTCTTTCAGTATTAAACTCCCGTGTAGAAAGAGAAAACATTTCAGCATTCACCGGTGAATGTAGCTTGCTTTGATACCAACGGCTGTGGAGATCTGGTTCCAGTGAGTGCAGCACATGAAGTTGAACTTTGTTCCCAAATGTTCCCTACGACGATAGTGTATATACAGGTAAGGTTTTAGAATCAGTGATGAGAGCATTCAGAAATCCAGCTTCATACAGACTGCCAATGAATAGGAGCACAGCACACGCTTGAAGAGCGTGTCCCTAGGAAGACCCAGCATTACCCCAAGTTTAACAGACTCTCCGTGCTGACTCATAAATGAAAACGGCTGAGGATTGGTAGTGCTTATGAGGTTGAAATGCAATAGGGAAAAACAATTTAGAATACTGCCCATAAAAAAAAAATGGTCTCCTGCTCGTAACTGAGGAGCACTTATGTCACTCATTGGGGCACTACGTATTGCAGATTTTTATCTGTGAAACACGGATGTTTAACTCTCATAAGCAAAGACCTTGTGTGGAAAGGAACACAGATGAAGGGGAAAGAGTGAGAATGAGGTGTTACAGCAGGCAGCAATGAAGAATAATATTCATAGCAAGGACAAAACACTGCAGCACACATTTGGCAGAGACTTCACCAAGGAAGATACCTGTTCACTGCAGGCCTAAGGAAGGTTATTCCGAACAGCAATGCACAGTATAATTGCTGTCCCATGCGAGGAGAAGGGATAAAGAAAGAATAATCCAGAATTCTCCTGGGTCACACTTAATGCTTTCACAAAAGTAACTGGGAAAGTCTCAGATCAATCATTGTGGTACAATGCAGTAGAGCATCTTGGAGGTGAAAGTTTAACAAGCCACACGCCAAAGCAGTCACCCTATAGAGCGCAATATATATGAAAGGGAACAATGTGAATCACGAATTACAGCATGCACCAAAGCAATCATTATAAGACTCAATGCCAGAAAATGACAGTGCAGCACACTTTTCACACAGCATGTTCCAAGAAAGATTCACATTCAAAAGAAGCACAATGAAGGCAGTCCAACTCTTTTATATCAGTGCTTTTAGAAGAGCAATTGTGTTGCCTACATCCAAAATATTGGAAAGGGAAAAACATTTCAGAATTCAGCCTGTGAATTCACCAAATAATGCATTCTTGCTAAATGGTGGAGTTCCCATTACCCACCGTGTGGCCACATTGAGCTGCACATTCCAATATGTGACCTATTAAAGTACTCTTAGGTCAAACAAAACACTCTGCTGAGCATAACTAAAAATGAGAAGAACACTGTGAGAGTCGTGCAGTGCAGCATGCACCAAGTTAGAATAACACTGATAGCCCTTAAATAGGGCAGCACACATTTGAAAACCTGTTCACAAGGAAGATTCACCTTCACAACAAGCCTAACTGAGGACATCTATGCTTATTTAGCGAGGAAATGGGAGAGTAACTGCATTTTGTTGCATGGAGAAATGCCGACGAGAAAAATGTTTTAGTTTTCCCAAAAGAAAGCAACTACTGCTTTCCTACAAGTAAATGTGTAGCACACATTTTTCTCAGGGTGGCACAATTTACACACTCACTCGCATATGTGAAGTATGGCTCTTATCGCTCTGCAATGCTAAATGAAGCTAACCTTGGACAATCATTTATTACACTGTACACCAACCAAGAATAAAACTACTAGAAAATAAATAACAATGCAGGAAACGTTTGACACAGCCTTTCCCAACCTGATACCCACTCACAACAAGCAAGCGAAGCCTGTCAGGTCTTGCTAGTAAAGGTCCACCGAATAGCAACTGCTTTTGACAGAAGACGGACGAGTAAAATCAAAAACATTTTCGAATTCAATAGGTGAACCAACAAGACTTTCCCAAAAATAACAGTGTGTCGGTCATTTCATTCAGTGTGGCACCAGGGAGTTGTGCATTTTTATGTAGGAAACATTTCATACAGCTCTGCTAGGCATATGCTCTCAGTGTAGTCTAATAGACGTTAAAGAGAAACAGGGAGAAT
>NW_006989414.1:10979-13740 GCF_000164805.1 Carlito syrichta
AAAGAGAAAACATTTCAGCATTCACCGTTGAATGTAGCATGCTTTGATACCAACGGCTGTGGAGATCTGGTTCCAGTGAGTGCAGCACATGAATTTTCACTCTGTTCCCCAAATGTTTCCTGACTACTATAGTGTATATACAGGGAATGTCTTATAATCAGGGATGAGAGCATGCACAAAGCCAGCTTAATTCAGACTGCCAATGAATAGCAGCACAACGCACGCTTGAAGAACATGTTCCTAGGAAGAACCCGCATGACCACGTTTTTAATAGGCTCTCCTTGCTTACTCACAAATGAAAATGGCTGAGCACTGTTAGTGCTTATGAGTTTTAAATGCAGTAGGGAAAAACAATTTAGAATACTCCCCATAAAAAATTATGGTCTCCTGATCGTCACTGTGGAGCACTTATGTCACTCATTGGGGCACTATGTATTGCAGATTTCTTTCTGTGAAACACAGATGTTTCACGCTCATACGCAAAGGCCTTGTATGGAAAGGAACACAGATGAAGGGGAAAGAGTGGGAATGAGGTACTACAGGAGGCAGCAATGATTAATTGTCATAGCAAGGAGATAACACTGCAGCACAAATTTGGCATAGACTTCACAAGGAAGATCCCTATTCATTGCCGGCCTGAGAAAGGTTATTCTGAACAGCAATCCACAGTGTAATTGCTGTCCCATGCGAGGAAAAGTTATAAAGAAAGAATATTCCAGAATTCTCCGGGGTCACACATTATGCTTTCCCACAAGTAACTGTGAATGTCTCAGAGCACTCATTGAGGCACAATGGAGTAGAGCGTCTAGGAGGTGAAAGTTTGACAAGCCACACGCCAAAGCAGTCACCCTGTGGAGCGCATTATACTTGAAAGGGAACAAGTGTGAATCAGGAATTACAGCATGCCCCAAGGTAATCATTATAGGACTCAGTGCCAGAAAAATGATAGTGCAGCACACTTTTCAAATGGCATGTTCCAAGAAAGATTCACATTCAAAACAAGCACAACGAAGGCAGTCCAGCTCTTTTCCTTCAATGCGTTGGGCAGAGCAATTGTGTTGCCTGGAACACAGACACTTGAAAAGGAGAAACATTTCAGAATTCAGCCTGTGAATTCACGAAGTAATGCATACTTGCTCTATGGTGGAGTTCCCATTATCTACCGTGTGGCCACATTGAGCTGCACATTCCAATACGGGACCTATTAAAGTACTCTTAGGTCATACAAAACACTCTGCTGAGGATAACTAAAAATGAGAACACTGTGAGAGTCATGCAGTGCAGCATGCACCAAGTTAGAATAAAACTGAAAGCCCTTAAATAGTGCAGAACACATTTTAAAACCTGTTCACAAGGAAGATTCACCTTCACAACAAGCATAACCGAGGACATTTACGCTTATTCAGCAAGTAACGGGAGAGTAACTGCATTTTGTTGCATGGAGATACGCCGACGAGAGAAACGTTTTAGCCTTCCAAAAGAAAGCAAGTACTGCTTTTCTACAAGTAAATGTGTAGCACACAGTTTCCTCAGTGTGGCACAATTTACACACTCATTCGCACATATGAAGTATGGCTCATATCGCTCTGCAATGCTAAATGAAGCTAGACCTGGATAGTCATTTTTTACACTGTACACCAACCAAGAATACAACTACTAGACAATAAATAACGATGCAGGAAACGTTTGAGACAGCCTTTCCCAACCTAATACCCACTCACAACAAGCAAACGAAGCCTGTCAGGTCTTGCTGGTAAAGGCCCACGGAAGACCAACTGCTTTTGACAGAAGACGGATGAGTAAAATCAAAAACATTTTCGAATTCAATAGGTGAACCAACAAGGCTTTCCCAAAAATAACAGTGTGTCGGTCACCAAGGAGTTGTGCATTTTTACGTAGGAAACATTTCATACAGCTCTGCTAGGCATATGCTCTCAGTGTAGTCTAATAGACGTTAAAGAGAAACAGGGAGAATCAGGCATCACACAAAACCGAAAGCCAGTATAATTCTTGTTGCCCCATTCAGGGACAAGCAGTTTTGAGGAATGCCTACCATGGAAGACTCTTATTTTCTGGACACACAACAAAGGCTTTCAGGCCTTCTGGGCAAATGTAACCGCACAGCCATTGCTTTCAGTATTAAACTCCCATGTAGAAAGAGAGAACATTTCAGCATTCACCAGTGAATGTAGCATGCTTTGATACCAACCGCTGTGGAGATCAGGTTCCACTGGGTGCAGCACATGAATTAGCCCTCTGTTCCCCAAATGTTCCCTGACTCATATAGTGTATATATAGGGAAGGTGTTAGAATCAGGGATGAGAGCATGCACAAAGCCAGCTTCATACAGACAGCCAATGAACAGCAGCAAAGTGCACGCTTGAAGAGTGTGTCCCTAGGAAGATTTAGCATTACCACGAGTTTAACAGGCTCTCCGTACTGACTCATAAATGAAAACAGCTGAGCATTGGTAGTGCTTATGAGTTTTAAATGCAGTAGGGAAAAACAATTTAGAATACTGCCCACAAAAAAATAATGGTCTCCTGCTCGTAACTGTGGATCATTTATGTCACTCATTGGGGAACTATATATTTCAGATTTCTATCTGTGAAACACGGATGTTTCACTCTCATAAGCAAAGGCCTTGTATGGGAAGGAACACAGATGAAGGGGAAGGAGTGAGAATGAGATGCTACAGCAGACAGCGATGAAGAATAATAGTCATAGCAAGGAGATAACACTGGAGCACACATTTGGCACA
>NW_006989415.1:0-3687 GCF_000164805.1 Carlito syrichta
GGGACACACAGGAGTGGAGACTAGTCCTGCCGCTTACTACCCATCAAGAGGAAAGGGCCTGATAGATCCATGGATTTGCTTAAGGTCTCCTGGCTATTGGCGACCCACGTTCCACCCAGACTTGGTCACTGTCCCCCAAAAAGAAGTCTGTTTAGTGCCGCAAAGTCCATATAGAACATTCTAGGAGACCCCAGGGATGCCTTGCATTCCAAGGGGATGCAGTTAGTTCATAGGCTGTGTTCTCCATCTTGGCACACAGACATGAGTGCTCAGCAGGGGGCGTCCTTCCAGGGTGGCACCATCTGTGACACGGGTGTGGCTCTGACAGGCTGTGGCTCTCTCTCCCCTTCCTCCCTGTCTCTTTCGTATGTTCTCTATGATTTGTTCTCTCTCTCTCTCTCTCTTCCTGTCTCCCTCTCTTCTTCTCTCCCATCTTTTTTTCCTCTCAGTCTTCCCCGCCTGCTCTCTGTCTCCCTTCCCTCTCAGCTCTCTTTTCCAGGCTACAGCAATGAGGGTCACTTGTTATTGTCACAGCATGACAAGGCAGCACTGCCTTGCTGGACTCAAGCCTGCCACACCATACACAGAACCCCAGATGTCCAGGGACCCCTGTGAGCCTCTGGCATGGCAGGCCTCCTTACCCCAGATTCATGGTGACTGGGAAGCTGAGGTACAGGGTCACAGGAGATGAGCATTTGTGTCTGGCATCTAACCACCATTCTCAGGTGCCCTCCTGGGCATGTTAGCCTTGAGGCCTCGGGGTATCCTCAGGTGCCCTCGTGGGGATGTCTGTGTGGCAGACAGTGGCGGGTGGTGCAGTATGTGTGAGCCTGGAGGTGAACCTGAGTGAATATGTGTGGCTTGTAAGCCTGCGTGTGAACGTGTGTGAGACTAAGCATGTCCCTGTGTATGAGTGTGTGTGTGAGGCTATGTGAGCATATATGAACCTGTGTGTGAGACTTTTGTGAGACTGTATGAGTGTGTGCCTGTGTGTGAGCTTGTCTGAGCCTGTGTGTGTGTGTGTATGCCTGTGTGTGAGCATTGTGAGCTTTTGTGGGTGCCTGTGTGTGAGACTGTGAGTATGTGCCTGTGTGTGATCATGTGTGAACCTGTGTGTGAACATTTTACACCTGTGTATGAGCATGTGTTAGCCTGTGTGTGACCATATGTGAGTATGTGTACAACACAAGAGGGAAATTCCCCAACAGGAAGAGGAATGACCTAGCCATCCTCCAAACAGCTAACTGTTCAACATGAAGTTGGCATGCATTGGAGAGGGTGGGTGCCATGGGGAGGAAGCTGGGCCCATGCCTGCATACCATGCTTAAAACACAGTCCTGACCCCAGTGTAGGCCAGTCAACCACCCCCTGTTCTTTCCCTCACCCAGGGGTCATACCTTGCCTCCACCCCACTTCCAGTGACTTTAAATATCTCTTCCAACCCCACAGTATTTCCCTGCAAGGAACCTCACTACAACTTGAGCGATGTTTAAGCACCACCACTATTCTCCCAATAGCTTGGTTATGTGCCGTGTATGTGTGAGTGCACATGCGTATGAGACCAGGTTGGGCATTCAATGAGGAAGGTCTCCCTTCCTCGTCAAAAGTGTGTGTGACACCAAATCACACAATCCCATGGGATTACCACTGTCCTGAATAGAATCCATTCCTTCTAAGTAAGGTGTGTTCTTAGGAGACTGTTAGATGCCCTGGGTGTGATGAGCATCTAGCAGCAGTGAGGAATAGGGACCCACTTGCAGGCCAGCTCTCTTCCTTCATCTTTCTTACCCCTTTTCCTTCCAGGGACAGAGGAGCTCCATCCAAAGAGTTCGTGGCAACAATCATATCTGGAAACGTGGCCCTCTGGATCCCCAGTTCTCATGGTATGTTCACACCTGATAAGCAACTTAGTTTTTAGGAATGCAGAACACTAAGCATGGCCTGGAATTGGATTGATCCACTATCCCATTTCAGGGTGGGCCTGACATGATGGAGCCAGTTAATTTAACTGGAAAAAAAATCACTTCAGGCTGGGTGTGGTGGCTCAGACCTGTAATTCCAGAACTTTGAGAGGGTAAAGTGAAAGGATTGCCTGAACCCAGGGGTTAGAGATAAGCCTGGGCAACTTGGTGAGACCTCGTCTCTACAATATATCAAAAATTAGCTGGGCATGGTAGCGTGTGCCTGTAGTTCTGACTACTTGGAAGACTGTGGTGGAAGGATCACCTGAGCACAGTGGGTCAATGCTGGGGTGGCTGTGAACGTGCCAGAACTCCAGCCTGGGAGACAGAGTGATACTCTGACTCAAAAAAAAAAAAAAAGAAATCACTTCAACCAGCTGCCTAGCAGAAGTTCAGTAGAACCACTCTGCTGATTAAATTAGGCATGGGCACAGCTGGAGTGAAATCCTTTTAAGACCTTGAACTTGAGTGTTTACATCAATACAAAACTCAATATTTGTCAATGAAGATGCAGGATAGTGACAGTTCCAACAATAAGCTTCCAGTTGGCTTCCTGTCTGGTTGCAGTGACCAACATCACTAGGCCTAGTGACTGCCTTGTCCCCAAGCTCTCCCATCCTGAGTAGAGGTAGGTTTTCTCTGAAAGAATGGGCTCTCCTCCTGGATCAGAATGCCTGGGCCTGGTATAGATTTAGTCTCTTTAAGCAAGTAACTTGCGTGCCCTCTGCCTCCAACCCTCATCTCTAAAATGGAGATCATTTTTGAACTTATCAAACTGGGTTGATGAGAGAATCAAACATGACATTGCATGAATGGTGCATAATTCAGTGCCTGGCACTTAGGAAGATCTTGGGAAGTAAAACAGCTATCATCAACATTATTACAAACTGGTGAAGTAATAAAACAGGCTTTGAAGGGAAGTTTAGTGGTATCTAATTTATTTCTAGAAATCTCTTTGAAAGAAGTATGATATATGTACAATACTTATAGTGTAAGAGTGTGCATAGAGCCTTGTTTTTAATGGCAAAAATGTGGTAATGACCTGAATATCCACTGACAGGTGACTGATGCTGTGAACAGGTAGTTCCAAGCCCAACTGCCCAAAGTGAGTTTATGGCCCCAAGTTCCTCTCAAGTCCTGTTCTCATGGTGAGTCAAGTTGTCTTTCTTGTCTCCACTGTGGCACACCTTTTGATGGATATTGGTACCTGGATCAGGAGGGAGGTAAGCTTAAATCTTTTTGCCTCTTCTCTTGACCCCATAGCTGCCGGTGATCTTTATTACAGGGAAGAGGTCTACATTAGGCATAGCAGCTCTGCGTAAGATGCAAAAGTCTTTCTCGAGTCCAGGAGGTTTTCATCAGGAACAGGGCTTTCCCTTAAGTGCAGAGGTTCTTCATCCCTCAGGTGCAGGAGCTCTCACTTAGGTGCAGAGACTCGTCATCGGGTACTGGGCTCCCCATCAGATTCAGGGTCTCTCAGCTGCAGGTACTCTCCCCCAGTTTCAGCCATCTTACCTAGGTGCAGAACCTCTGCCTCATGTGCAAAAACTTTTCTTCAGGGCTAGGTGCAGAGGGTCTTTATCAATGCTGGACTCTTCTTCAGGTTCAGGGCTCTCCCTAAGGTGCAGGGCTCCATCTCACACTGAGGGCTCTTCCTCAGTTGCAGGGATCTCCCTCAGATAGAGGGGCTCATCCTCAGGTGTAAGAGCTGTCCTTCAGCATCAGC
>NW_006989416.1:0-384 GCF_000164805.1 Carlito syrichta
CTGTGTGAATTCTCTGATGCACTCTAAGGGATGAGTTATGGACAAATGGTTTCCCACATATATTACATTCATAGGGTTTCTCCCCTGTGTGAGTCCTCTGGTGTGGAATAAGGTTTGACTTCCGGGAGAAAGTTTTCCCACATTCATTACATTCATAGTGTTTCTGCCCTGTATGAGTCCTCTGGTGAGTACTAAAGTGTGACCTCCGGGAGAAAGTTTTCCCACATTCATTACATTCATAGTGTTTCTGCCCTGTGTGAGTCCTCTGGTGAGTACTAAGGTGTGACCTCCGGGAGAAAGTTTTCCCACATTCATTACATCCATAGGTTTTCACACCTGTGTGAATTCTCTGATGCATTCTAAGGGATGAGTTAAGGACAAATG
>NW_006989417.1:0-327 GCF_000164805.1 Carlito syrichta
CCAGCTGGCTTAAATAGCTAGCTCCCTAGCTAGCCAGCTGGCTATCCAGCTCACTTAACTTGCTGACTTTACTAGCTAGTCAGCCAGCTAGCTAGCTCACTTAACTAGGTAGCTACCTAACTGGCCAGGTGGCTAGCCAGCAGACTAAACTAACTGACATAATCAGCTAGATACCTACCTAACCAGCTGACTTAACTAGCTACCTACCTAGCTAGAAAGGTGAATGGCCAGCTGATTTAACTAGCTGACTTAACTAGCTAGCCCGCCGGATGACCAGCTGAATTAACTCGCTGATATAACCAGCTAGCCAGCTGGCTAGAGAGCTAA
>NW_006989418.1:0-325 GCF_000164805.1 Carlito syrichta
GAGACCATATTTTCAAAGAAAGTACACATTCAGTTCCCAAACCTTTTGCCTCCTAAAACCCCCTGAACTCCCAAACTCTACTAACCCAAGTAGCATTCACAAACCAAATGGTATCCAACTGGGCATTTCATAAATGACCACAAAGAATGATACATAAAGCTATAAGAAAATGTAGGTAATCTTCTAATGGGTTAATAAGAAAATTTGGTCAGTCATTTTTCTTATAATTTTATCTTGTCACAAGGTAAACTAGTCCTCTGTTACAGAATCAGGAGCTGTAATTACCATGGTGTGTCTTCAGCAGAGTGGATGTGCAAAGATGCAA
>NW_006989419.1:0-2883 GCF_000164805.1 Carlito syrichta
CAGCTCAGTAGCCAGCTGGTTAGTTAGGTAGCTAGGTAGCTAAGTCAGCTGGCAAACCAGTGGGCTACAGAGGAACCTAGTTAGTTAAGTCAGCTGGCTATCCAGGTGGCTAGCTAGGTAGCTAGGCAGTTAAATCAGCCTGCTAGCCAACTGGCTAGCTTATCTCTACCTAATTAAGTCGGCTGACTTGACAGCTGGTTAGCTAGGTAGCTGGATAGTTAAGTCAGCTGTCTAGTCCGTTGGCTATATAATAAGTCACCTAGTTATGTCAACTGGCTAGCCAGCTGGCTAGCTGTTTAGCCAGCTAGTTAATTCAGCTGACTAACAATCAGGGTAATTATGTATGTCAGGTAGTTATGTCAGGTGACTTGACAGCAGACTAGCTATGTAGTGAGATAGTTAATTTGTTGGCAAGCCAGCTGGCTAGCTAAATAAGTCATCTATTTAATTTAGCTCGCTAGTTAGCTAGCTAGCTAGGTAGAGAGCTAGTTAAGTCAACTGGCCAGCCAGCTGGTTCACTAGTTAAGTCATCCAGTTGAGTCAGCTGTCTAGCGAGCTGGGTAGATGGTTACATCAACTAGTTAAGTCAGCTGCTAGCCAGCAGGCTAGCTAGGTAACAAGCTAGTTAAGACAGCTGGCTATCAAGTGGGATAGCTAGTAAAGTAAGCTACTTAATTCAGTTTCCTTCCCAGCTGGCTAGCTAGGTAGCTAGCTAGTTAAGTCAGCTGGCCAGCCAGCTCACTAGCTGGTTAAGACAGCTAGTTAATACAGCTAACCAGCCAGCTGTTTAGCTAGTTAAGTCAGCTGGCCAGACAATTTGGTAACATGTTAAGTCAACTAGTTAAGTCATCTGGCCAGCCAGCTTTCTAGCAAAGTATCTACATTGTTAAATCAACTAGTTAATTCAGCTGGCTAGCTAGGTAGCTAGCTAGTTAAGTCAGCTATATAAGGCAACTGGCTAGCTAGTTAAGTCTGTTAGTTAAGTCAACTGGCTAGCCAGCTGCCTAGCAGCTGGCTAGTTATGGTAACTGCCTAGCAAGCTGGCTATCTAGTTAAGTAACCTAGTTAAGTCAGCACACTGGACAGCAGGTTAGCTAGATATGTAGGCAATTAATTCAGCTTGCAAGTCAGTGGATTATGTAGGTAGGTAGCTAGTTATGTCAGCTGGCTAGCCATCAAACTATCTAGTTACGTCAGCTAGATAATTCAACTGGCTGTCCAGCTGCCTAGCCAGGAAGCTAGCTAGTTAAGTCTGCTGGCTAGTCAGCTGGCTACTTCGTTAAGTCAGCTTGTTAAATCAGCTGGCTAGCCTGCTGGCTACATATGTAGCCAGGTAATTAAGTCAGCTGACTAGCCAGCTGGACAGCTTGTTAAATCAGGTAGTTTATTTAGCCGGCTAACTAGCGGGCTAGCTAATTGTCAGCTCATTAAGTCAGTTGTCCAACAGGTGGCTAGCTGGTTAAAAATCAAGCTACATCAGATGGGTAACCTGCTGGCTCACTAGTTATTTCAGCTACTTATGTCCTCTGACTAGCTAGGAAACTAGCTATTTAAGTCAGTTAGATATGTCAGCTAGACAGATAAGTAAGTCAACTAGTTATGTCAGCTAGCTACATGATAGCTCGGTAGCTAGCTAGTTAAAAAAGTCAGTTAAGTCAGCTGGCTAGCTAAGTAGCTAACTAGTTAAGTCAGCTAGTTATATCAGCTTGCTAATGAGTTAAGTCAACAAAGTGTGTCAGCTGGCTTGCCACCTGCGTAGTAGTATAGCTAGCTAGTTAATTCAGCTGACTAACCATCTAGCTAGCTAGTTAAGTCACATATTTAAGTCAGCATGCTGGACAGCAGGTTAGGTAGGTAGTTAGGCAGTTAAGTCAGCTGGCAAGGTATATCAACTGTCTAGCCAGCTTGCTAGATAGTTATGTGACCAAGTTAAGTCATCTGACTATACAGCTGGCCAGGTAGGTAGCTTGCCAGTAATGTCAGCTCACTAGACAGCTTGCTAGCAAGATACATCACCTAGTTAATTCAGCTGGATAGCCAGCTGGCTAGCTATGTAGCAAGCTTGTTAATACAACTGGCTAGAAAGCAGGCCAGATAGTTAAAAGAGCTAGTTAAGTCAGCTGGCTAGCCAGCTGGCTAGCTAGGTAGTGGCCTAGTTAAGTCAGTTGGCTAACCGTCTGGTTAACCAATAAAGTCAGTTAGTTCAGAAAGCTGGCTATCCAGGTGGCTAGAGAGGTAGAGATCTAGATAAGTCAGCTGGCGAGCCACCTGGATAACTAGTAATGCTAGCTAGTTTCGTCACCTGGTTGGCCAGTGGCCTAACTCATCAATCAACTAGTTAATTCAGCTGTCTAACCAGCTGACTAGGTAGATAAGTCAACTCATTAAGTTAGTTGGCAAGCCAGCTCGATAGCTAGTTAAAAAACTAGTTAATTCAGATGGTTAGACAGCTTTCTGGCTAGCTATTTCAGCTAGTAAAGTCAACTAGCTAGCTAGGTAGCCAGCCAGTTAATCAGCTAGTTAAGTCAGCTTGACTGCTAGATAGCTAGCTAGAACGCTAGTTAGTTATTTTAGCTAATAATGTCAGCTGGTTGCTAGGTAGCTAGATAGTTAAGTCTACTAGTTATGTCAACTGGCTAGCTAGTTAAATCAGCTAGTTAAGTCAGCTGGATAGCCACCTGCCTAGCTTGCTAGGTAGCTAGTTAAGTCAGCTGGTTTGACAGCTGGCTAGCAAGTTAAGTCAACTAGTTAACTTAGTTCGCTACCCAACTGGTTACCTAGGAAGCTAGGTATTCAATCAGCTGGCAAGCCAGCGGGATATGTAGTTATCTAGTAGTCAGTCAGCTTGCTGGCCACCTGTCTAGCTTTAATATCTGCTAGTTT
>NW_006989420.1:0-318 GCF_000164805.1 Carlito syrichta
AGCCCCGCCCCCTCCACTCCAGCAGCTCGATCGTTATACCCTCCTCTTCCAACAACTCCTCCTGTAACCTGATCCAAGGCTGTGCCAACTCTCCTAGGCTCCCTTCGCGAGGTGGCGGGCGCGGAAGGCATGGTTCGGGTACATGTCCCTTTTTCTATATCAGACCTCTCACAAATAGAAAAACATCTCGGATCATACACAACTAACCCTGCCACCTACATTAAAGAGCTTCAATACCTCATCCAGTCCTATAGCCTGACTTTTCATGATATCTATCTTATCCTCTCCAACACCCTACTTCCAGAAGAACGTAGAAGG
>NW_006989422.1:0-704 GCF_000164805.1 Carlito syrichta
CCATTCCACTCCACTCCTTTCCATTCTAACCATTCCTCTCCATTCCATTCAATTCAATTCCATTCTTCTCCCTTCCATGCCTTTGCATTCCTTTCCATTCCATTCCTTAGAATACCATTTAATTCCATTCCTTTCCCCTCCATTCCATTCCTCTCCATTCCACACCTTTCCATTTCTCAAAATTCCTTCTATTCCATTCCATTTAATCACAATCCTATCAATTTTATTCCTCTCCATTCCATTCCTTTCCTCTCTATTATTTTCCATTCCACTCCATTCCATACCATTCCATTCCTCTCCATTCACTTGCATTCCACTCCATACCATTCCACTTCACTATATTTCATTCCATTCCTCTCCATTCCATTCCATTGTATTCCTCTATTTTCCACTCCTTTCCATTCCATTCCATTCCATTAATCTCCATAGCTTCCCTTTCCTCTCCATTCCAATCCATTCCTTTCCATTCCATTCCTTTCCATTCCATTCAACTCCATGGCAATCCTTTCCATGCCATTTAATTCCCCTCCTTTCCATTCCATTCCTCTCTATTCCATTCCTCTCCATTCCATTCCATTCCATTAATCTCCATTCCACTCCATTCGTTTCCATTCCATTCCATTCATCTCCATTCCACTCCATTCCTTTCCATTCCATTCCATTCCATTCCCTTCCACTCCTTTCCATTCCAACCATTCCTCTCC
>NW_006989423.1:0-313 GCF_000164805.1 Carlito syrichta
TATTACAGAATGAGGTTCATCGACCTTTTCTTTTATAGTTATGTTTTTGTGACTTATTTATAGAATCATTCTTATGCTTAGTCCATATTTTTTTTAAAAAAACTATGTTTTCATCAATAATTTTAAAGTATTCTATATAAAATGCATGTTCTTAATGCAGCTGGTGGTAAGGAAATATGTTAGATTTGAACAGAGATATAATTTAATACTTCTATATAGATAGCTCAATTTGTCAAGCAGTATTTTGTTTTTCATTTACTTAGAAAGGGGTGAAAGACAGAGGAGGACACAGTAAAACAGTGAGAGAGAGAGA
>NW_006989424.1:0-332 GCF_000164805.1 Carlito syrichta
CAGCAGACACATGAAAATTGCTCAGCCTCACTCATCATCAAAGAAATGCAAAAGAAACCATTTTGAAATACCACATACTCCTTTATAAAACAAAAATAACCAATGCAGGTAAGGATTTGGAAAAAAATCCTTACCTGGCCATCTTTTATAAAACAAAAATAACCAATGCAGGTAAGGATTTGGAAAAAAATAAATGCTTCTACACTGCATGTGAACTGAAAAGTATCACATCTTTGGAAAACAGTGTGGTGGTTTGCAAAGGGACAAGATACTGACCTACATGTCACTCAATAATTCCCCATCGAAAATATACCTGGAGGAACTCAAATCCT
>NW_006989425.1:0-846 GCF_000164805.1 Carlito syrichta
GACTAATTGACTAGTTAGCAGAATAGTTATTCAACTAGTTAGTGGATTAGTCGACTAGTTAGTGGACTAGTCAACTAGTTAGTGACTAGTTAGTGAACTAGTCGACTATTAGTTGGTGAACTCGTCGACTAGTTAGTGTACTACTTAGTGGACTAGTTGACTAGTTAGTGGACTAGTAGAATAGTTAGTGGACAAGTTAGTGGACTTGTCACCTGGTTAGTGAACTAGAAGAATACTTAGTGAACTAGTTGACTAGTTAGTGAACTAATCAACTAGTTAGTGAACTAGTCAACTAATTAGTGGGCTAGTTATTGGACTGCTCGAATAGTTAGTGGACTAGTTGACTAGTTAGTGGACTAGTTAGTGAACTAGTAGACTAGTTAGTGAACTAGTAGACTAGTTAGTGACTACTTAGTGCACTAATCGACTAGTTAGTGAAATAGTCAAATAGTGGACTAGTTAGTGGAATAGTTAACTAGTTAGGGGACTATTTAGAGGACTAACCGACTAGTTAGTTTACCAGTTAGCCGACTAGTTAGTGGACTAGTAGACTAGTTAGTGGACTAGTTAGTCTAGTAGACTATTTGGTGGACTAGTTAGCTGACTAGTTAGTTGACTACTCTACTAGTTAGTCCACTAGTTAGTGAACTACTTAGTGAACTACTCGACTAGTTAGTTAGCTAGTTAGTGGACTAGTTAATGGACTTGTTAGTGGACTACTCGACTAGTAAGTGGACTGATCGACTAGTTAGTGGGTTAGTGGACTAGTTAGTCAACTAGTGGGGCAGTTAGTGGACAAGTTAGAGGACTAGTCCACTATTTAGAGGACTAGTTAGTGGACTAGTC
>NW_006989425.1:2365-2910 GCF_000164805.1 Carlito syrichta
AACCAGTTGGTTGCCGTGCCTTCTAACCGGTTGGTTGCCATGCCATCTAACCGGTTGGTTGCCGTGACATCTAACCGGTTGGTTGCCTTGTCATCCAACCAGTTGGTTGCCGTGCCTTCTAACCGGTTGGTTGCCATGCCATCTAACCGGTTGGTTGCCGTGCCATCTAACTGGTTGGTTGCCGTGTCATCTAACCGGTTGGTTGACGTGTCATCTAACCAGTTCGTTGCCGTGTCATCTAACCAGTTTGTTGCCATGTCATCTAACCAGTTGGTTGCCGTGTCATCTAACCGGTTGGTTGCCATGCCATATAACCTGTTGGTTGCCGTGCCATCTAACTGGTTGGTTGCTCTGCCATCTAACCGGTTGGTTGCTGTGCCATCTAACCGGTTGGTTGACGTGCCATCTAACCAGTTGGTTGACGTGCCATCTAACCAGTTCGTTGCCGTGTCATCTAACCAGTTCGTTGCCATGTCATCTAACCAGTTCGTTGCCGTGTCATCTAACCGGTTGGTTGCCATGTCATCTAACCGGTTGGTTGACGT
>NW_006989426.1:0-377 GCF_000164805.1 Carlito syrichta
AAAGAATTGTTCATCAGTATCCTTCTCTTGGCCTCTTTGCTTATTTGTTTCCTCCTTTCATGTTACAGATCTAAAAACACATAATTACTTCTATCCTGGACACCATTTACTGTCATGGGACACTAGGTCAAGTCATGATCACATTCCCTCTGAGTCATTGTGTGTGTGTGTGTGTGTGTGTGTGTATGTATGTATGTTGCTTGTGCTATCTTCCACATTTTGAGAAAGGGAAGTAAAAAGGTTTTTTTTCTAGTGCAATTTTCTTTTTTTAAAAGAATTAAACTATTATTTAATTCTTCAAGTACTCAGAATCCTGTCTTGTCCAGAGTGGGTGATGATAATCTGTCAATCTTGGGGTCGGGAGAACTAACCAACTA
>NW_006989427.1:0-437 GCF_000164805.1 Carlito syrichta
TCTGTCCACTGCACTCCATTCTATTCCATTCTTCTCCATTCCTCTCCCATCAATTCCATTTCATTCCATTTCTCCCTCCATTTCTCTCATTTCCATTCCATTCCATTCAAATCCATTCCATTCCACTCCATTCATTTCCTTTCCATTCCATTTCCTAGCATTCCCTTCCTTTCCTCTGCATTCCATTCCTTTCTGCTTCATTCCATTCCTTTCTTTTCTATTTCTCTCGCTTCCATTCAATTTCTTTACACTCAATTGCATTTCTTCCCTTTCATTCTTCTCCATTCCATTGATTCCATTCCATTCCTCTTCATTTCCCTCCATTCCATTTATCTGCATTCCATTTCACTACATTTCCTTCCATTCCATTCAATTCTACTCCATTCCTTTCCCTTTAATTCCTCTCCATTCCATTCCTCTCGTTCCATTACATTACA
>NW_006989428.1:0-770 GCF_000164805.1 Carlito syrichta
ATGCCATTCCTCTCCATTCCTTTCTATTCCATTCTGCTCTATTCCTTTACTCGCCATTCCATTTCAATCCATTTCATTCCCTTAAACTACTTTCCATTCCATTCCTTTCGTCAACGTTACTTTCTTTTCTATTCCATTTCTCTCTATTCCATTCCTCTCAATTCCATTCCATTCCATACTATTCCACTTCAATCCATTCCTCCCCATTCCATGCCATTACACTCCATACCATTCTTCTCCATTAAGTTCCAATCCATTCCATTCCGCTCCATTCCTGTCCTTTCCATTTTATTCCATCATACTCTCTATTCCATTCCATTCAACTCCAATCCTCACCATTCCTCTCAATTCCATTTCTCTCCATTCCACTATATTCCATTGCTCTCCATTGAGTTCCATTCCACTCCACTTTCCATTCCCTTCTTCTTCATTACATTCCATTTCTCTCCATTACATTCCACTCTTCTCCATTCCATACCTTCATGTTCTATCCATTCAATTGATAGAACATACCTTCATGTTCTATCAATTACATTCATTTCCATTCCATTTCTCCAACTTTCCTTCAATCTTTTTCAATTCTTTCTATTCCTTACATTGGATTCACCTACATTTGATTCTATTCCATTCCTCTCCATTCCATTCCTATTCATTCCATTCCCTTCCATTCTATTCCATTCCATTAATCTGCCTTCCATTCCATTCTATGACTTTCCACTCCATTCCACTCCATTCCATTCAACTCCATTTCATTGCATTCCACTATAATA
>NW_006989429.1:0-330 GCF_000164805.1 Carlito syrichta
GCTTGAGAAGGACGCGCATCGCGAACCTATGGAGACGATTCCGACGTTGGCTCAGCCCTCATGGCCGGCACCACGGGGCGCAGCGTGCAGAGGTAATTCAGGAAAGCCCAGGCCCCTCAAAGCCAGGCCGCTCCTGTGACGCCCTCAGGGTGGCCCCACACGACTTCCCCCACACCACCTGTGGGGGAGGCGGGGAGGAAGACACGAAGGGCCCTCCCGGAACAGGAGTGGGATGCCGAGCGCTGGAAGCCCGGTGGGTCTCTCTGGTCTGGCTCCAGGTCACGGCTGCCAGTGTGGGAAGGCGAGAGTTGGGGACCACGTTTGTCAGTC
>NW_006989430.1:0-477 GCF_000164805.1 Carlito syrichta
TGGGCAATTCTCCAACAAAATAAAATAAAAAATTAATTGGGCATGGTAGCGCATTCCTGTAGTTCCAGCTACTTGAAAGGCTGAGGAGAAAGGGTCGCCAGAGCCCAGTAGGTCGAGACTGGGGTGGCTGTGAGTGTGCCACTGCACTCCAGCCTGGACGACGATGTAAGACTCCAATTCAAAAAAAAAAAGAAAAAAAAAAAAGAACTTGCAGGAGATACTGATGGTGGCCGGTTGGTGAGGAGGAAGGTAACCACACCTTGGGGCAGGAGAGTAAGCCGTGTTATAGGCAAATGAGTCGGTTCATCAGATCTTCTTCCATGTTCACAGTGATGCTGCTTGCACAAGATGACCCCATGGCTTTCAGTCTTGCTTGGTCACCTGCAACCCAGAATTCACTCCTGGGGATATGCATACCCTTCAGAGACCAGCCTTGGCCAGAGGCCACTCCTGAGGGAAGGGGCAGGGGACACAGTA
>NW_006989431.1:0-456 GCF_000164805.1 Carlito syrichta
CTCACCTCAGCCTCCCAAAGGCACAGGATTACAGGCTGAGCCACCAAGCCCGGCTCAAATTATTTTTTAAAGACAATAGAGAATGAAAATTATTTTTAATTAGTCTTGCTAGAACAATTAAATTTCTAAATACAAGTCCTTATCTCATATCATACATTGGGAATTGATTATAGACCTAAACATAGAGCCTAAAATCATAAAATTTCTAAAGAGTTTAAGCAAGGTTTTTTATTTTTTTATTTTTTTAAGCAAAGGTTTTTTAAAACACAAAAAGTATTAACCACTATAAAAAAATTGGTAAATCGAACCTAATCAAAACTTAAAACTTTTGTTTCCTAGAAGAACTGTTAATAAAATTAAAAATCAACCCACAGATTGGTAGATAATATTTGCAACACATATATCAGGCATAAGACATAAGATGATATAAAGAATTTTATAACTCAAAAATGAAAA
>NW_006989432.1:0-6894 GCF_000164805.1 Carlito syrichta
GCCGACTAGTTAAGTCGTCTCACCTAGGTAGCTAGCTAGTTAAGTCAGCTGGTTAAGTCTCCTGGCTAGCTAGATAGCCAACTAATTAAGTCAGCTAGTTAAGTCAGCTGGCTAGCTAGTTAATTCAGTTAGTTAAGTCACCTAGCTAACCAGCTGTTTATCAGGGTAGCTATCTACTTAAGTCAGCTGGCTAGACAGCTCACTAGCTAGTTAAGTCACCAAGTTAAGTCAGTATGCTGGCCAGTAGGATAGCTAGATAGTTAAGTAGTTCAGCTGACAAGCCAGCAGGCTATGTAGGTAGGTAGCTACTTAAGTGAGCTGTCAAGCCTTTAGGCTATATAGTTATGTCACCTAGTTTTGTCAACTGGCTATCCAGCTGTCTAGCTAGGTAGATAACTAATTAAGTCTGCTGGCTAGCCAGCTGGCTACATCATTAAGTCAGCTAGTTAAGTCAGCTAGCTAGGCTGATGACTAGCTAAGTAGCTAGGCAATTAAGTCAAGTGACTAGACAGCTGGCCAGCTAGTTAAGTCAGCTACTTTAGTCTGCTGGCTAACCAGATGAGCAGCTAGTTAAATCAGCACCTTAATTCACTTTTCTAGCCAGCTGGCTCCTAGTTAAAAAACTATTTACGTTAAATGGGCAGCCAGTTGGCTCACTAGTTATTTCAGCTAGTTAAGTCAGCTGGCAAGCTAGCTAGTAAAGTTAGCTAGATGTGCCAGCTAGCTAGCTAGTTAAGTCAGCTAGTTAAGTCAGCTAGCTAACCAGCTTGCTAGCTAGGTAACTAGCTAGTTATGTCAGCTGTCTAGCCCGAAGGCTACTTTGTTAATTCAGCTAGGTATGTCAGCTGGCTAGCCTGCTGGCTAGCTAGACAGCTAGGCAATTAAATCAGCTGGCTAGGCTCCTGGATACCTAGTTAAGTCAGCTAGTTAGGTCAGCTAGCCAACCAGCTTGCTAGCTAGGTAACTAGCTAATTATATCAGCTGTATAGCCAGAAGGCTACATAGTTAAGTCACCTAGGTAAGTCAGCTGACTAACCCGCTGGATAGCTAGACAGCTAGCAATTAAATCAGCTGGCTAGAGAACTGGATACCTAGATAAGTCAGCTAGTTAGGTCAGCTGGCCAGCCAGCTTGTTAGCTAGGTAGCTAGCTAATTATATCAGCTGTATAGCCAGTTGGCTAGATAGTTAAGTCACCTAGTTAAGTCAGCTGACTAGCCCGCTGGATGGCTAGGTAGCTTGCTATTTATTCAGCTGGCTAGAGAGCTGATTAACTAGATATGTCACATAGTTAATTCAGCTGGATAGTCTGATGGCTAGCTATGTATCAATGTAGTTAATTCAACTGGCTAGAAAGCAGACCAGCTAGGTAAGACAGCAAGTTAAGTGAGTTGGCTAGCCAGCTATTTAGCTAGGCAGTGACCTAGTTAAGTCAGTTATTTAGCCAGCTGGCTATCTTCTTAAGTCAGCTAGTTAAGTCAGCTGGCTATCAAGGTGGCTAGAGAGGTAGAGAGCTAGATAAATCAGGTGGCTAGACAGCTGGATAACTAGTTAATGCAGCTAGTTTAGTCACATTTCTGGCCAGCTGCCTAGCCCGTTAATCAACTAGTTATTTCAGCTAGCTAACCAGTTGTCTAGTTAGTTAAGTCACATTGATAAGTCAGTTGGCTAGCCAGCTCAATAGTTTGTTAAAAAGCAAGTTAATTCAGATGGCTAGACAGCTGGCTAGCTAGTTATTTCAGCTAGTTAAGTCAGCTGGCTTACTAAGAAGCTAGCTAGCTAAGACAGCTAGTTATGTCAGCTAGCTGGTTAGCTAATTCAGCTAGATAAGTCAGCTAGCTAGCTAAATAGCTAGCTTGGTTTCCAGCTAGTTATTGCAGCTAGTAAAGTCAGCTGGCTAGCTAGGTAGCTGACTAGTTAAGTCCGCAAATTAAGTCAGCTGGCTAGCTAGTTAAGTCTGCTAGTTAAATCAGCTGACTAGCCAGCGGACTAGCTGGGTAGCTAACTAGTTGTCAATTGGCTAACCAGCTGTCTATCTAGTTAGGTCACATAGTAAAGTCGGCTCGCTAGCCAGCTGGATAGCTAGGTAGCTAGATAGTTAATTCAGCTGGCAAGCATGCGGAATATGTATGTAACTAACAAGTTAAGTCAGCTGGCTGATCACCTGGCTAGCTAGTGATATCAGCTAGTTAAATTAACTGACTATACAGTGGGCTAAAGCGTTGTCAACTAGTTTAGTCAGCTGGCTAGACAGCTGGCTAACTGGTTAAGTCTGCTAGTTAATTCAAGTAGCTATTTGTCTGGCTAGCAAGGTAGTTAGCTAGTTAAGTCAGCTGGCTAGCCAGCTGGGTAGCAGGCTATGTCAGCTAGTTAAGTCAGTTGGCTAGCCACCTGGCAAGGTAGGTAGCTAGCTAATTAAATCAGCTGGCTACAGGGCTGGCTAGCTTGTTAAATCAGCTAGTTATATGAGGATTTAGCCAGTTGGCTAGCTAGGTGGCTAGCTAGTTAAGCCAGTTGGCTAGCCAGATGGCTATCTAGTTAAGTCAGCTAGTGAACTCAACTGGTTAACAGGCTGGCTAGCTAGGTGTATGGCAAGTTAAGCTGGCTGGTTAGCATGCAGGTCTGGCAAGTTAAGCTGGCTGGTTAGCATGCAAGTGGCCAGGTAGTTAAACCAGCTGACTAGCCGGCTGACCAGCAGGGTGGCTGGCTAATTAAGTCGGCTGGCTATCTGGCTGTCCAGACAGCCATCTGGCTGTTTAAGCTTGCTGGCTAGCCAGCTGGCCAGACCACTAGATAGCTAGCTGGCTGCCTTGCCAGCTAGCCAGCCCATTAGCTAGCTAGTTTAGTCAGCTGGCTAGTCATCTAGCCAACCAGGTAGCTAGCTAATTAAGTCAGCTGGCTAACCAGCTAACCAGCCAACTACCTTGTCAGCTAGTTAAGTCAAGCAACTAGATAGCTAGCTAGTTAAGTCAGTCAGCTAGTCAGCTAGCTAGTCAGCTAGCTATTTAAGTCAGCTAGCTAGCTAACTTGCCAGTTAGCGAGCTAGTTAAGTCAGCTGGCTATACAGCTAGATATCTTGTATGCTAGCTAGTATGTCAGCTAGATAACCAGCTAGCTAGTCAGCTATCTAGTTAAGTCAGGTAGTATGTAAGCTAGTTACTTAACTATCTAGTCAGCTAGCAACTCAGCTAGCTGGTCAGCTAATTAGTGGGCTCACTTGCTTTCCATCAGGTCATCTAAATAGTCTGCTTCCTCACCTACCAATTGGTCAGCAAATTAGTCGCCTCGATCACCAGTCAATAGGTCAACTAACTTGTAGGCTCACTCACAAGCCAACAGGACAGCTAACTAGTCAGCTTGCTTGACTTGCTCACCAGCCGACTAGTTAAGGCAGTTCACCAGTTGGCTCGCTCGGCAGCCAACTAGTTAAGGCATCTCACCCATTGGTTCACTCACTGGCCAATTAGTTACGTTGATTCACCCGTTGGCTCACTCGCCAGGTGACTTGTTAATTTTTCTGACCAATCGGCTCACTCGCTAGCTAACTAAACTCACCTGACCAGTCGCCTCACTCACAAGCCGACTAGTTAAGTAAGCTGATCAGTCGGCTCACTCGCAGGCCAACTAGTTAAGTCAGCTGACCAGTGGGCTTACTCACCGGCCGAATGGCTAAGTCAGTTGACCAGTCAGCTCACTCGCAGGCTGACTAGTTAAGTCAGCTGACCAGTGGGTTCATTCACCGGCCGACTGGTTAAGTCTGCTGACCAGTCAGCTCACTCGCTGGCAGACTCGTTAAGTAAGCTCACCTGTGTGCTCGCTCGCTGGCTGACTAGTTAAGTCGGCTAAGCTGTCGGCCGACTAGTCGGCCAACTAGTTGTCACCTAACCAAACAGCCGACTAGTCGACCATCTTGTCAGCTGACAAGTTAGCTTAGCAAGCAAGTCGGCCAAAAAGATAGGTCAGCTAACTAATCGCCCAAATAGTCGGCCAACTAGTTTGGTCAGCAAACCAGCAGGCCACATGTTAACCTTGCTAACTAGTGGGCCAACTCGTTAGTCAGCCTGTTAGCCCAGCTACCTAGTCGGCTGACTTGTCGGCCGACTTGTTAAGCCAGCTAACAAGCTGGCCGAGTAGTCAGCCTGTGTTAAAAACAGCTAAGAAGTCAGCCGTCTCCTCAGTCAAAAAGTTGTCACCTAACTAATCCGTTAACCAACCAGTTAAGTCAGCTAGTTAACTCATTTACCGATGAGTTAAAACAGTTAGCTAACTCGTTATCCAACTCACTAAGTCAGCTAGCTTTCTCATTATCCAACTAGCTAAGTCAGCTAGCTAAGTCAGCTAGCTAACTAGCTAGGTAACTAAGTCAAATCGCTAACTAGTTAGCTAATTATTTAAGTCAGCTACTTAAATCTGCTTCCTAACCAGTTAGTTATTATTAAATCAGCTAGTTATTCAGCTAGTTAAATAGTTAGCTAACTATTTAATTCAGGTAGTTGTCAGCTAGCTAACTAGTTAAGTCAGCCAGTTAAGTCAACTAGCTAAATAGTTAAGACAACTGGATAAGTCAGATAGTAAAGTAAGCTTTCTAAATTAGCCAGCTGGATATGACAGCTAGCTAGCTAGGGAGCTAATGGGTTACATCAGCAGGATGAGTCAGTTAGTTAGCTAGTTAACTAATGGGTTAAATCAGCCAATTGAGTCACCTAGCTAGCTAGTTAGCAAACGGGTTGAGTTACTGGAGTAGGCTAGCTTGCTAGTTAGCTAACAAGTAGAGTAGCTGGATGAGTCAGCTGGCTAGCTAGTTAACTAACAAGTTAAGTCACCTGGTAGTGTCAGCTAGCTAGCTCGTTAGATAATGAGTTGTCAGATAATTAATTCACCTAGCTAGCACATTAGATAACCAGTAAGCTATCTAGTTGGTTAAGTCAGCTAGGTATGTAGGCAGTTAACTATTTAAGTCAGATTGTTAGCTAGGTAGCTAGTTAGTTAGCTAACTATTTAAGTCAACTGGCTAGCTAGGTAGCTAGCTAATTAGCTAAATATTTAAGTCAGCTGGTTAGCTAGGTAGCTAGCTACTTAAGTTAGCTAGTTAAGTCAGCTGACTAGTCAACTGGCAAGCTAGGTAGCGAGCTAGTTAAGTCAGTTGGCTAGCTAGCTGGCTAGCTGGCTAATTCAGCTAGTTAAGAGAACTGGTTAGTAAACTGGCAAGTTAGCTAACTAGATAGTTAAATCAGTTAGGTAGATACCTGGCTAGCCAGTGATGTCAGTGAGTTAAATCAGCTGGCTAGCCAACTGGCTAGCTGGTTAAGTCAGTTTGTTTAGTCAGCTGTCTAGCCAGCTGGCTATGTAGGCAACTAGCTAGATAAGTCATCTTGCTAACCAGCAGGCTGGCTATTCAATGCACCTAAATAATTCAGCTGAGTAGCCTGCTGGCTAGGTAGGTAGCTAGTTTTTAAGTGAGATGGCTAGCCAGCTTGCTAGCTTAAGTCAGCTAGTTAATTCAGCTGGATAGCCAGCTGACTAACTGGATAAGTCAGCTAGTTAAGTCAACTGACAACCAGGTGGTTAGCTAATTAAGTCAACCCATTAAATCAATTTGCTATCCAGCTGGCTAGGAAGTTAAAAAGCTATTTAAGTCAGATGGCTAGCCATCTGGCTAGGTAGTTATTTCAGCTAGGTAAGCCATTTGGATAGATAGATAGCTGGTTAACTCAGCTAGTTAAGTCAGCTTGCTAGCTAGTTAAGTCAGCAAGTTTAGAAAGCTAGCTAGCTAGCTGGCTAGCTGGGAATCTAGCAAGTTAAGTCAGCTGGTTAGACAGTGAACTAGCTTGTTAAGTAACCTAATTGTCAGCTCACTAGCCAGCTGGTTAGCTAGGTAGCTGGGTAGGTAAGTCAGTTGACAAGCCAGCAGGCTACGTAGGTAGTTAGCTAGTTAAGTCAGCAGACAATTCAGCTGGATAGCTAGGTAGCTAGGCAGTTAGGTCAGCCTGCTAGCCAGCTGCCTAGCTAGTTAAGTCACCTAGTTAAGTCAGCTGGCAAAACAGCTGGCTAGCTAGGTAGCTAGATAGTTAAGTCGGCTGTCTAGCATGCTGGCTAGCTATTTAAGTCACCTAGTTAGGTCAACTTGCTAGCCAGCTGGTTAGCCAGGTAGCTTGGTAATTAAGTGAGCTGGCTGGACAACTTGCTAGTTACTTAAGTCAACTAGTTAAATCAGCTGGCTAGCCACCTGGCTAGCTATAGAGCAAGATAGACAATTCAGCTGACTAGCAAGCAGGCCGACTATTTAATTCAGTTATATAAGTCAGCTGTGTAGACAACTGGCTAGCTAAGTAGTAAGCTAGTTAAGTTTTTGGCTAGTGAACTGGCAACCTAATTAAGTCAGCTAGTTAAGTCAGCTGGCTAGCCAACTAGCTAGCTAGGTAGAGAGCTAGTTAAGCCAGCTGGCTAGCCAGCTGGATAACTAGTTATGTCAGCTAGTTGAGTCAACTGGATAGCCAGCTGGCTAGTTGGGTAAGCCAACTAGTTAAGTCAGCTGGCTAGCCAGCAGCTAGGTCGTTAAGTCTGTTAGTTAATTCAACTGGCTTCCCAGCTGGCTAGCTAGGTAGCTAGCTAGTTAAGTCAGCTGGCTAGCCAGCTGGCTATCTGCTTAAATCAGCTAGTTAATTCAGCTGGCCAGCCAGCTGGCTGGCTATTTATGTCAGCTAGTTAAATCAGCTGACTGGCCAGCTGGCTAGCTGGTTGAGTCACCTAGTTAAGTCAGTTGGCCTGCAAGCTGGCTAGCTAGGTAGCTAGCTAGCTAAGTCATCTACTTAATTCAGCTGGCTTGCAAGGTAGCTGACTAGTTAAGTCAGTTAGTTAAGTTAGCTGGCTAGCTAGTTAAGTCAGTTAGTTAAGTG
>NW_006989433.1:0-328 GCF_000164805.1 Carlito syrichta
CTAGTTAATTCAGCTAGAGAGCCAGCTGGCTAGCTATGTAGAAAGCTAGTTTATTCAACTGGCTAGAAAGCAGACCAGCTAGTCAAAACAGCTAGTTAATTCAGCTGGCTTGCTAGATAATTAAGTCAGCTAGTTAAGAAAGCTTGCTATCCAGATGGCTAGAAAGGTAGAGAGTTAGTTAAGTCAGCTGGCTAGCCAGCCTGAAAACTAGTAATGCCAGCTAGTTTAGTCGCCTGGCTGGCCAGCTGCCTAACTCGTAAATCAACTTCTTAAGTCTGCTGGTTAGCCAGTTAGCTAGCTAGTTAAACAACCTAGTTATGTCAGCTCA
>NW_006989434.1:0-3745 GCF_000164805.1 Carlito syrichta
GGAGGTGTAAGACCCCATCCACTGCCCTCCTCTGTGAGTCTCACCACTGACATAGCATACATCCAAGCCAAGCTTGGGTCAAAGACAGTGTTCTCCACACACTGAGGGCTGCACTCGGCATCACCAAGAGTTGCTGATGTGACTACCAGCATTGGAGACACCTGCAGGCCTGCATGCATGATCTCAATGTCCTCTTGGAACAAAGGCAGTACAAGCTGTAGAAGGAATGACTCCATTATACCTTCTGGTCATTTGATGCACATGGCCTTCTGCTTGTGCAAAGAGCCATGTTTTGGAGACCATAACCTCCTGGTCAGAGCTGTCATCCCTCAGCCTTTACTGCTTCCTGAAAGTGCTGTCACCAAGGTCATTTCCACAAGCTACATACAGGAAGTTTCCTATCAGTATTGCCATGTTGCAGTTGAGAGAGCTGAACCTACTAAAGGAAGTCCCTTGCTTGGGCCTCTCCTCCTTGCCAGCTGGTCTACCACACGTGGATGCTGTGAACTGCTGGCATATGATCTAACAAGGAAGCAGCCTTATCATGTAGGCACATCACAGTCCCTGTGGTGGGGCTAGCCAGCAACACTGGAGAGAAAAATATGGATGTAAGGAGATAACTAACCGTGGAAGACAAGAGATAGGGAACATACTAAAATATTCCCCCTTAAGTTTTGCATAACTATGACTTGTAATGTCTGTATTTCTAGATTTTGTGCATGCATTCAGAGTGTCTGAACTGTAAATAATAAGATGAGCCAGAATACAATCTAGGATGATCTTACATTTGTCTTGGGTGTTCACATTCCCTCCTACATGGAAGTGTGATTCACTGTTATGCTGCTATGGAAAGCAATGAGAGGACCCTGGCATGATGGGAATCATTGTATTGGGTGTTCACTGGGGACAGTTGATGTTCTAGAGAAAAAAGAGATGCATGCTATTACTGAATTTGTATAACAATGTACATGCATGGATATGGCGTTGTTATATTTGTATGACAGTCAGTTTCTAGTCTATTTCATCAGTAAACCAACATCTAAAGTGAGTTTAGGTAATGAATGTGACAGGGAGAATTGTGACCATGGCCCTGCCCTGTGCAGGGAAGTGGGACTGCTTGGCTCTGAATAAGCATCCCTGCACAATTGCAAAGAAGCGAACCATAGCAGGTCAGTGCAGTGAACATGTGCAGTGAGCCTAAGGGGATGAGGCAGAAAGGGCTGGGAAGTTCCTGGGTGTCAGAGATTCTCTACAGACATTGCCAAGGCCAAAGCCTCTCTTGGGGAAGAGCAGGGATACAGTTCTGGAACTGGATTCAGGAGTGGTGGATGGGAGGACAGCAAGCTCATAGATGGAGGAGAGACATCCACCTGTGCTCCTTGGGTGACCTGCAGACAAACAGCCCCAGTAAGGCAATGGAGGAAGAGTAGGGATGAGGAAGTTGGGCAGGGGTGATGCCTTGAACATGGCAGGACTAACCAGGTGGCCACCCCTCCTGTCTCACACATGGCAAGTGGGGTTTCCACACCAGCACCCATGTGGCCACAGGAAGCAAGAGCTGTCACAGAGGAGGTCCTGGCCATGGGACATGGATCACAGAGAAGGAGTAGTCACTTGGCTCACCAATCACAGAGGAGTGACAGTTACTAAGAAACCCACCACAGAGGAAAAGCATCACTGTGGCATCTATCACAAAGAAGGGTTAGTCATTAGGTCATCCATATGGATAAGGGCCAGTCAATGGGGCAGTGATCACAGAGGAGGGCCAGTCACTGAGACACCCATCAGACAGGTGGGCCAGTCACTGGGGCACCCATCACAGAGAACTGCCAGTCACTGGGACATATATTATAGAGGAGGGCTAGTCACTGATCACAGAAGGCTAGTCACTCTGGCACACAACACAGAGGAGAGTCAGTCACTGGCACAAACATCACAAATGAAAGCCAGTCATATGGGCACGCAAAAAAGGCAAGAGCCAGTCACTCAGTCACCCATCACAGAGAAGTGTCAGTCACTAAGGTACCCATCACAAGAAGGGATAATCACTAGGGTACCCACTGAGAGGAAGGAAGCACAGTCATGGGGGCTTTGATCACAGAGGAAGCCGTGTCTTGGGCACCTGTCAGAGTAGGCCTAATCACTGTGGTATCAATCACAGAGGAGGGTTGATCATAGCACATGCATCAGAGGAAGCAAAGTAACGAGGCATAAGTTACAGAGCAGTGTCAGTCATTGAAGCACCCATCACAAAGACGGGCCATTCACTTGAGCACTCATTAGGAGGAAGAACAGTCACTGGGTCACCCATCAAATAGGAGGGCTAGGAATCCACCACAGAGGAGAGCCAGTAACTGAGGAACTTAACAAAGAGGAGGGCTGGTAACCAAACCACGCATCACAGAGGAGGCCCAGTCACTGGGATACCCTTTAGAAGAAAGGACAATCACTCAGGCACTGATAATAGAGGTAGGTCACTTAATCACGCATCACAGAGCAGGCCTAGTCATTTGGGCACCTATCACAGAGGAAGACAAGTTATTGGGGCACACATCAAAGAGGATAGGAAGTCGCTGAGGCATTCATCACAGAGGAGGACCAGTCTCTGTGGCACTCATCATGGAGGAGGGTTACTGACTGTGGCATACATCTCAGAGGATTGTCGGTAACTGGGCACTCATTATGGAGGAAGGTCAATCATTGGGGCACCCATCACAGATGAAGGCAAGTCAAAGGGGCATCCAATTTTGGAGGAGTGTCATTCACTGGTACACTACTCAAAGATGAGGGCTAGACACTGGGACACATACAATGGAGGAAGACCTGTCACTAGACACACATCACAGAAGACAGTCAGTCTCTTGGATGCCCATCACAGAAGAAAGTCAGTCACAGGGGCACCCGTAACAGAGGAGAGCCAGTCATTGGGTCACCCGTCACAGAGGAGGCTATTCACTGGGACACACATCAGAGGGCAAGGCCAGGCTCTGGAGTACCCATCAAAGATGAGGGCCAGTCATTGGAGCACCAATTACAGAGCATAGTCAGTCACTGTTGTTCCTAACAAGGAGAAGGGCCAGTCAATGAGCTACCAAAGTGAGGACAGACAGTAACTGAGGCATTTATCATGGAGGAGGCCCAGTCACTTGGACAGCCACAACAGAACAGCCATTCATTTAGGCACCCACCACAGAGAAAGGCCATTCACTGGGGCACCCATAACAGAGGCAGGCTAGTCATGGGGCACCCCTCACAGAGGAGGGCTAGTCACTGGGATACCCATCACAGAGAAGGGCCATTCACTGTGGCACTCATCTCTAAGGAGGAGCGGTCACTGGGAAGTACATAACAATGGAGATCTTTTCATTGGGGCACCAATTATAGAGGCAGCTCAGTTACTGGGACACCCTTCACAAAGGTGGGCTAGTTGCTAGGACACCCATTATGAAAGAGGGCCAGTCACTCGGGCACTGATCACTGAGTAGGCACAGTCACTGGGGTGCCAATAATGGAGGCCCATGTAAGAGACCAGCTGGTCACTGGGACACACACAACAGCAGAATCAGTCACTGAGGCATTTTTCACAGAAGAGGGTCAGTCACTGGGGCACCAATCATGTAAGATGGCCAGTCACTGGGGCATCTATCAGAGGAGAATCATTTACTTTCACACCCATTACAGAGGAAAATCAGTCACTGGAAATTACTGCAACACCAATTATGGAGGAATCCCAGTTACTGGAAAA
>NW_006989435.1:0-726 GCF_000164805.1 Carlito syrichta
CAAGACCAGATGTTTGTGAAAATTTTCTGAGCTAAGTTCAGATAAGTTGAGGAAACATTTACTGAGAATCTGTGAAGCAGGATAAGATTAGTGATTGAGTGTGGGGAATGGAAACGAAGCAAGCAAGGAATGCAGAGAAGGTACATTACAGGCAAATTGAACTCTAGAGCATGCCCTATTGTTGTGTACTTGAAGTGGGGACAGAAAAAAGAGCTTATACAGGCACTTCTGACTGGAGCCTGTGTTCTGCATTATTATTCCCCTCTCCCCATCTAAAGAAAGAATTTTTGAAATGCAGTGTGATCTGATATAAATTCAACTGAAGGCTCTCAGTGCTTGGTAGATGTCATCTATCTAATATTTTCCAAGTCTTCATTTGTTTAGTTGAACTTTACTGCATTTGTGGTTGGAAATGTTTTTCTCCATTTATGCACATGTGGATGTTGAAATCCTACCCATTCTTCAAACGTCACCTGAAAGGACCTCTCTTTAGTAAAAATTTTTTAATAATTTTTATATAACTTTAATTTTACACTTTTCATTAAGGTTATCACTTTATGTTAAAAATATTTCTATAATTGTAAAATATATAAAATTGATTCACCTATTCTAATGAGTGAACCATATGAAAAAGTATGGCTGAATGTAAGATAAATGCAGAAGAAAGAATATAACAATGACCTATACCTGGTGCTTGGTAAAGCATGTTATTTTGGAATTGACCAA
>NW_006989436.1:0-365 GCF_000164805.1 Carlito syrichta
TTTCTTGTAATATTATGATAATTGTTCAAGGTTCACTTATGAGTGAGAACATGTGGTATTCAGTTCTTTGTTTCTGTGATAGATTCCTCAGTATTATAGACTCTAATTCCACCCAAGTTGCTGCAAAGTTCAAAATTTTGTTCTTCTTTATGGCTGCATAATATGTACCACATGTTTTTTTAATCCAGTCCTCTTTCCATGGGCAGCATGGTTGGTTACATGTTTTTGCTATTTGTGAACAATGTTGCAATAAACATGTGTGCAGGTATTTTTTTCATAGAGTGATTTGAGTTCCTTTGGGTATATTCCCAGTAGGGGGTTGGTGGAGTCGTATAGGAGGTCGATTTATAGATCTTTTAGGAATC
>NW_006989437.1:0-308 GCF_000164805.1 Carlito syrichta
TATATGATGATGCAAAGCAGAAACCAACACACACTACAAAACAATCTGGAATAACAACAATGCAAAACAAAACAAACCACAACAACAACAACAACAAAAAAGAAAACTAAACACATACACACACATACCTAGTACAAAGTGAATAGAGTAGAAAGACAAAAAGACTGAAGGGGGGAGAATAAGAAAAAAGAAAAAAGGGGAGGGATTCAGATCAAAGCCTCACATACACATTCATACACAAAGGAAAAAGGGAAGGAACCCTCACACATATATTGACACAACCCTTAAACTATAAAAAATGAATATAA
>NW_006989438.1:0-304 GCF_000164805.1 Carlito syrichta
GAGTCCCTTTGTCTAAATCAAGCTCATCATTCTTATAGAACATTCTCATGTGCATGTCCCCTATTCTAGTATCCTCTCTTTCTATTCTATGTTCCATTGCAGTCACTCTATCTAGTCTATGACTCTTAAGATACTCGAAATCTGCATTCTATTGAATACTGAATACTTTGTGGCTTGGTGGCTCAGTCTGTGCCTTTGGGAGGCTAAGGTGAGTGGATTGTTTGAGCCCGCGGGTTCGAGACCTGCCTGGGCAGCGAGATCTCATCTCTACAAGAAATCAAAAAATCAGCCGGGCATGGTAGCG
>NW_006989439.1:0-674 GCF_000164805.1 Carlito syrichta
AGAACTTTGGGAGGTGGAGAACAGTGGCCGAGCCTAGCCCGTGGGCCGAGCACCACCCAAACAATGCAGCGAGACCTCATCTCTCCCTCCATCCCAAATGAGCTGGGTGTTGTGGGGCACGCCTGTCATTATAGCTCCTTGGAAGGCTTGGGAAAGTCTCACCAGAGCCTGGCAGGCTGATGCTGCGGTGGCCGGTAGCGCGCCATCACCCTCCAGCCTGGGTGATGGAGTGAGACTCTGACCTAAAGAAAAAAAGGAAAAAAGGAAATAAAAGTGCATCCATTTTTGTATGGAGTTGTCATCATCGTGAACAGACAGAGATCATTTGGGAAGGTTGCCCCAGACTTGGGCATAGAGTTTCTGAAAGACAGTGAATCGGCAGACAATTGGGCTGTGACTTTGGGAGCCTGAAGCAGTGGGCCACTGGAGCCTCATGTTCGAGACCAGCCTGGGCCAAGTAGCGAGACCTCGTCACTCCAGGAACACACAGTAGTGGTGCGTGGTAGCAACTGCAGTCCCAGCTACACAGGATGCGGTGGCCTTCTTCCCGGGTCGTTTTTTGTGTCACTGCCACCGACAGAATGTGCAAGACCTGTCCAGGCACCATTGCTAACGGCCGTCAGACCCATGACCTAGGAGGCCAAGGCAGGAGGCAGCCTGGGCTCAGGGGTCGG
>NW_006989440.1:0-743 GCF_000164805.1 Carlito syrichta
AGGTAATTAAGTCAGCTGGTAGACCAGCAGAATACATAGGTAACTATCTAGTTAAGTCAGTTGGCTAGCCACTGGCTAGCTAAAAGTGACAGCTACTTAAGTCAGCTGGCTAGCCAGTTGGCTAACTAGTTATGTCAGCTTGTTGAGTCAGCTGGCTAGCCAGCTGCCTAGCTGGCTTTATCATCAAGTTAATTCAAGTGGCTAGACAATTGGATAGCTAGGTAGCTCACTAGTTAAGTCAGCTTGCTAGCCTGCTGTCTAGCTGGTTAAGTCAGCTAGTTAAGTCAGCTCGATAGCCACCTGACTAGGTAGGTAGCTAGCTAATTAAGTCAACTGGCTAGCCAACTGGCTAGCTAGTTAAGTCAGCGTGTTAAGTTAGCTGGCTATCCGGCTGGCTAGCTAAGTGGCCAGCTAGCAAAGCCAGTTTTCTAGCCGGATGTCTATTTAGTTGTCAGCTAGTTAAGTCAGCTGGTTAGGCGGCTGGCTAGCTAGGCAGCTGGAAAGTTAAGCTGCCTTGTTAGCAGGCTGATCAGTAGGTGGCCAGGTAATTAAGCTGGCTGACTAGTTGGCTGTCCAGCAGAGTCTCTGGCTAGTTAAGCCAGCTGGCTATCACAATGTCCAGCCTGCCAGCTGGCTACTCAAACCACTTGGCTAGCCAGGTGGCCAGCTCACTAGTTAGCTAGCTGGTTGCCTAGCCAGCTAGGCAGCCAGGTAGCTAGCTAGTTAAGACATGTGGCTAGCCA
>NW_006989441.1:0-338 GCF_000164805.1 Carlito syrichta
ATCATACTATTATATCTACAAAAATACATGCATTTTTGCCTCTTTTTCTTCTCTTATAACAAAGGGGATTAGTATCTACTCAGTCTCTCTGTCTCTCTCTATATATACATATAGAAAAAATATATATACATATGTTGAACCCGAGACTCTAATGAGAGAGATATAGAGACCACAAAGAGCCAGCTCCGATGCAATCACACGAGGGTCTTTATTCAGGCTCGAGTCTGGGCTCACGCCCGAAGCAGCAGCTTCAGGGACCAGAGCCCCGATTCACAATGGCAAGCAGTTTTTATGCCCAATTACAGAGGGAGGGGAAAGAACTCCAAACTTGATTTACA
>NW_006989442.1:0-378 GCF_000164805.1 Carlito syrichta
CCCAGATCATGCTGATAAATACAAGCATCATTTTATATATGTGAAAATGAATGAATCTTTTGCCTATTCTTTTCCTCTATGGTGTTTGGGTTTTCTCTGGATTTTTAAATAGTTCTTTATGTGTTAGGCATATATATATATATATATTTTTTTTTTTTTTTTTTTTTTCTGATACATATGATGTGAGTATTTTCTTTCAGACTGCCAGTTGTCCTTTGATATTGCTTATGGCTTATTTTGTCACAAAACAGGGTTTTAAAATACATTTTATGTAGTAAACTTTATCAGTATTGTCTTTAATTGTATTTGAGTCATGGAAAAGAAGTTTTTTCTTACATCTAGATTGCAGCAAAAGTCACCATTTACTTCCTTAGTATA
>NW_006989443.1:0-807 GCF_000164805.1 Carlito syrichta
CAAATAGTATCAGACGTCACTAACAGCATAAGTAGTATCAGACGACATTAAGAAGGCAAGGAGTATCAGAAGACATTAAGAAGGCAAGGAGTATCAGAAGACATTAAGAAGGCAAGGAGTATTAGACGACATTAAGAAGGCAAATAGTATTAGACCACACTAAGAAGGCAAGAAGTATCAGAAGACAATAAGAAAGCAAGTAATATCAGATGACACTAAGATTGCAAGTAGTATCAGACGACACTAAGAAGGCAAGTAGTATCAGACGGCACTAAGAAAGCAAGTAGTATCAGACGGCACTAAGAAGGCAAGTAGTATCAGACGGAACGATAGATGCAAGTAGTATCAGACGGCACTAATAAGGCAAGTAGCATCAGACGGCAGTAAGGAGGCAAGTAGTATCAGACGGCACTAAGAAGGGAAGTAGGATCAGGCGGAACTATTAACGCAAGTAAAATCAGGCGGCACTGATAAAGCAGGTAGTAACAGACGGCACTAATGAGGCAAGTAGTATCAGACGGCACTAATAAGTCAAATAGTATTAGATGGAAATAATAAGGCAAGAAGGATCAGAAGGCAATAATAACGCAAGCAGTATCAGATGGAACTAATAAGGCAAGGAGTATCAGAGGGCACTAATAAGGAAAGATGAATCAGACGGCACTATTAAGGCAGGGAGTATCACACAGCACTAATAATGCCAGGAGTATCTGACTGCACTAATAATGCAAGTAGGATCATCCGGCACTTATAAGGCAAAAGGGATCAGATGGAAGAAATAAGGCAAGTAGTATTAGACGGCACAAT
>NW_006989444.1:0-628 GCF_000164805.1 Carlito syrichta
TGATGAGGTATTAGCTTAATAGGATATAGCATAGTATTAAAGTCCAATCACTAGATCATATAAAAATTAAAGTTTAGACATATGAATCTCATATGAATTATAGTAAAGTTTGGTAGTTTAAGAATAAGTTTCAACTGAATTATAAGGCATTACGTTAAATCGTAATAGGATAATAGTATAACTAACAGCTAAGTCATTTAAGTAAACTTATAGATTATAGTATAGTGTTAAGTTGATAATATTAATCGTTAAAAAATATTAGGAGTCAATGAACTTGGATTGAACCTAGAGTTAACTTAGAAAAGTTTTTTGTATTAATCAGGATTTAGAACAAAGAGTATAATATGAATGATTTATTGAACATTATGGAAAACACTTTGAATGATCTGTATTGAAATTGTGCACCTGTGACCTTAATGTAAGTTTTGTGAAGCATGACAGGCATCATAGAAATCGAATTGTTTGCTTGGAACTTGCAGATCTTGTGATGGTCTTGTGATGCATAGTTTGTAAAGCGTGATATGCATGGAACTTGTACGCCCCCAGCAAGTGATTATCACACTGCTGGAGGGTATAGAAATGGTATATAGTTGGAAAAGGATTGAATAAATTGGCTTCAGTCCTGATC
>NW_006989445.1:0-786 GCF_000164805.1 Carlito syrichta
TCATCTTGCCATATTTCAATGTTACTTTGGTCTTAAGGTGAACTTAGTAAATCTTAAATTTCCCTTTGCACTTTATTTGTAGAGGGGCCGAGGGTTTTGCAATTGACAAATATTTAGTACGAATTATTAAAATGTAGCCAGGATCCATGGATTCCAAGTCCCTAGGAACATCCAGGCATCTGCATATTTTTACACAGATTTTTGGAATCCACATGGAGAGGAAAATTCAGGACATCTTGCTGAGAACGGAAAGGGAATCCGGTTCTTGGAGTTCTCTATCACCTAATTCTACAAAGTCACTTGGTAAGGTTTAATCAGCAATCTGGGCTTCTATGTCGCCACATTTTTAGTGTGTCTTTTGAAAAGGGACCAGGAATCTTGGGTTCAAATTCCTCAAGAACTTTATGGGAGTCTTTCTCTTCATATCCAACCAACTGTATTTCTAAGTCACCAGGAAATATCTAGGCGTCTTGCTGAGAATGAAGCAGGAATTTCAATAATGGGAATCCTCATATACAGGTCACTACATGACCCGTTGCTACGGAAGAATAAGTAATCTTGGTTACACGAGGCCTCGATCTCAAAAACATACAGACCGTCTTGCTAAGAGATAACGACCATTCAGGTTTTGGGAGTAGGAATCTGGATAATGGGAGTCTTCATATACAGGAAACTGCACTGTCTATTGCTAAAGGAGAATAAGGAATCTGGTTTACACGTGTCCTCCATCCCATTAAAACTTCAGGGTTTCTTGCTAAGGGTTAAACACGAATTTGGTTTTTTGAA
>NW_006989446.1:0-646 GCF_000164805.1 Carlito syrichta
CCACACAAAGGTGAGCCCATCTCTGCACCCATCCAAACAAGGTGTCTGGAGTTGAGGTGCCCATCGTCCCAGTCACTCTGAGGACTGAGGCAGGAGGATCATGGAAGCCTGTGATGTTGAGGCTGGCAGTGAATGACAGTCGTTTCCCCAGGTCCCAGTCTGGACCACAGAGCTAGACCCTGTCCCCAAAAACATCAGAATTGTACACAGATTCTCAACAATGCATGGTGTGTTCACAGGGCGACTTTCTTTAGAGCCAGGAAAAATGAGATTGAAGTGGAAGAATGTCCCCGGGTGAGGGATGTGTCCCTGAGCTTTCTTTCAGAAGGTCCTCATTGCCATCTCGGAGGGTCCGCTTGCCTGTGTCACATTTCTCACCTCGGAGAAGAGAGCCGGCAGGAACCTGGCCAGAAAAGATCGGGAGCTCCCACACCAAAGTAGGGTCAGTCATTTGGGGGTGTTGGGGCTGGAGGGTGTTGAGTAGGGGGACTGTCAGATTTGAGGGAGTCAGGTGGGAAAGGACTGAGGACATATTTTCAAGAAATGAATTTCTTTCTTTCTTTCTTTCTTTCTTTCTTTCTTTCTTTCTTTCTTTCTTTCTTTCTTTCTTTCTTTCTTTCTTTCTTTCTTCCTTCTTCCTGTCTTC
>NW_006989447.1:0-693 GCF_000164805.1 Carlito syrichta
AAGAAATAAGTCAAGAAAGTTTAAGACACAAGCAGATAAATAAATCATGCTGCAGAAAGAGATGGGGAGTGGAAGCAAACAGGGGAAGGGATGATAAGACTTTAGTCTCAGATCTAAGGACAAATACTCTTGGGAAATTCACAATTCCTTCTGGGCTTAAATAAACTTCTAGTTCTTAAAAGAGTCTAAGAGTACATGCTTTACAGAAAAGATTGTTTTAAATGTTGAGAAGTTGTTCCTGTTTGAAGAACATAAAGTGAACCACAAGTCAAATGAACCAGATACTTGGAATAGCTCAATACTTTCTATTTCAACACTCATTTTAGAGTATTTCTAGTTTTCTTCTTTTTTCTCTCCCCTTACTTTATTTCTGTTCCTCCTAACTGTTGTTGTCATTATTATGTTTTTGTTCCCCTTTCTCTTAGAGTTTCTTTTTCTTTCCTTCCTTCTTTCCTTCCTTCCTTCCTTCCTTCCTTCCTTCCTTCCTTCCTTCCTTCCTTCCTTCCTTCCTTCCAAGACAAGGTTTCACTATGTTGCCCAGGCTGGTCTTGGGCTCAAGTGATCCACTGGCTTAGGCCTCCCAAAGTGCTGGAATTATGGGCATAAGTCCTGTGCCTGGCCAGAATTTATTTTTCTATCTTCCATCTCTGTCATCTTTCTCTTTTGTGGGCCCCATATAGAATTGAAACCTAA
>NW_006989448.1:0-770 GCF_000164805.1 Carlito syrichta
TCCACTTTGTTGCCGAGACTGGAGTACAGTGGCCGCTCCCGGCTACTGCAGCCTCAACCCGCTGGGCTCCGCCGATCTTTCCGCCTCAGCCTTCCAAGTAGCTGGAACTACAGGCTCACGCTACCACGCCCAGCTAATTTTTTTATTTATTGTAGAGATGAGGTCTCGCCAAGTTGCCCAGGCGGGTCTCGAGCCCACGGGTTCAGGCAGTCCACTCACCTCAGCTTCACAAAGGTGTGGAATTACAGGCTGAGCCACCGAGCCCGGCTAAAATAGTAGCTTTGAATATCTTATCCAGCCTCTCTCACATCCATTGTTTTGCTTGATTTCATTTTATTGGTTGTCAAATAAGAGCTCCTAACTCACATGCAGTCAGACTCATCTTTTTCTGGAGACTAGCTGATATGCTTAGAAAAGTTTTTCTGCCTTCTTCCCACCTCCAGCACATCAAGAAATCAGGATAACTACCTGTGACTTTTCTTGAACATTTTTACGATTTTGCCTTTAATGCTTAAATCTTTAATGCATCTAAAATTTATTTTGTTTTGAGAAGTGGGTTAGAGAATTTAACTATATATTTTTTTTAATTGCTGGATATCACAACACCATTTCATTATTAGTATTTCTCTATTTTTATTTTTATTTTTTGAGTTGGAGTCTCACTTTGTCATCCAGACTGGAGTGCAGTGGCCACTACCGACCACTTCGGCCTCGACCTGCTGGGTTCCAGCGATCCCTCTGCTTCAGCCTTCTGAGTAGCGGAATTACAG
>NW_006989449.1:0-645 GCF_000164805.1 Carlito syrichta
TGGCCACCTTGTTAGCCAGTCAGCTTAAAGAGTGAGCCAGCTGGTTTGACAGTTGGATTGTCAGCCGGCTTAAATAGCAAACCGGCCGGTCAGACAGTGGGATATCCAGCTGGCTTAAATAGCCAACCACCCTGCTGGTCAGCTGGCTAGCCAGCCGGCTTAACTAGTTGGCCACCTATGTGACCAACCCGCAAACCAACAAGCTTAACTTGCCAGTCACCTAGCTAGCCAAGTGGCTAACCAGCTGTCTTAACCAGCTGACTTAACTAGATAGCCATCCGGCTAGCCAGCTGCCTTAACTAGCCTGCCACCTCGTGAGCCAGACAACTAACCACCTCACTTAAATCACTGACTTAACTAGCTAGCTAACCTGCTAACCTGCTGATTTAATTAGCTAGCTACCTACCTAGACAGGTCACTAACCAGCTGACTTAACTAGATGACTTAACCAGCTAGCCAGCTGGCAAGCCAGCTGACTTCACTTGCTAGCTACCTAGTTAGCCAGGTGGTTAGCCACTTGAATTAACTAGTGGACTTAACAAACTAGCCATTTGGCTACCCAGCTGACTCAACTAGTTGACTTTACTCATTAGCCAGCTGGCTAGCCACCTGATTTAATTGCCTAGCTACCTAGCTACTTAGCTA
>NW_006989450.1:0-862 GCF_000164805.1 Carlito syrichta
CATCTCAAAAAAAAAAAAAATTCACTGAAGCCGAATGCAGCCTCTCAAAACATTAGCTGGTACATTGATGCTGACAGGTTCTTAGAACACTTGCCTGGTGGGGAACGCATGTACTACAAGGGACACAGTCTTCTCCCCCCAAAATTAGTTTTTTTGGGTCCCCCCTTAAATGTGCCTGTGTGTTCCACAACTATACCAGTGAGACGGTTAGAAAAACTGTGAGCATTTTAAACCCTGAAATTGGGAGCATGCAGTATGACATTCCTGAAATGATTTCCTTCTGTGTAACATTTATTTTGTCTCTTTTCTTCCTTCTAGCCGGAGTCAGTTTTGGACTCCAGTGCCAACACCATGACTTAGGCACTTCCCTTCCTCCTGTGCCCAGTACTTTCCAGCCTATCTTAAGATTGTCTATCTAAACAACAGAAAGGGCTGCATGACCACACAAACATTTTATTCTCCACCCTCTCTAGTTAAAACCCAGGCTGACACTCACGGCCACTGCAGCTTTGTCCTGCTGGGCTCAGGTGATCCTTCAACCTCAGCCTTCCAAGTAGCAGAAATCACAGGTGCATGCCACAACACCAGGCTAATTTTTTTTTTATTTATTGTAGAGACAAGATCTTGCCAAGTTACCCAGACTGGTTTCGAACCCCTGTACTCAGGCAGTTCTCTTACCTCTGCCTCCCAAAGTGCTGGGATTGTAGGCATGAGCCACCACACCCAGCTGGGAAGGTTTTAATCAGTAAAGAGCTGACTGTGGGGAGTGTGGAGGCAGATGGGGTTGCCAGGTTTAGCAAATAAAAATACAGGTTGCCAGGTAAATTTAAATTTCAGGCCAGCAATGAATACTTTAACATTT
>NW_006989451.1:0-823 GCF_000164805.1 Carlito syrichta
ATAGGAATCTGGATAATCGGAGTCCTCATATCCAGGAAACTGCAATGTCTATTGCTATGGAAGAATAAGGAATCTGGTTTAAACGTGTCCTCGATCCCCAAAAAAGCTTCAGGTGTCTTGCTAAGGGCTAAACTCGAAATTGGGTTTTTGAAGCATAAATCTAGGGAAATGAAATCCTCATATACAGGCAACAGCACTGACTTTTCCGAAGAAAGAATAAGGAATCTGGGTGACATGTTATCTCTGTCCCCAAAAACTCCATGGCGTCTTCCTAAGGTCGAAACAAGCATCAGGGTTTTGACACATGTATGTGGGAAAGAAAGTACTTATATACTAGCTACTGTACGAATGTTGCTAAAAATAAGGAATCTGGGTTATACGAGTCCTCAATCCTGAATATCTACAGGGCATCTTGCTGATGGCTAAAGAAGAATCAGGGATTCGAGGCATGAATATGGGTAATAGCAGTCCTCATATACAGCAAACTACATGACTTTTGCTAAGAAAAAAGAAGAAATCTGGTTTACACGGTTCCTCAATCAAAAATCTACATGGCGTCTTACTAAGGGCTAAAAAGAATCAGGGTTTTGAAACAGGAATCTAGGGAAAGAGAGTTCTCACATTCAGGACACTACACGACCTCTAACTAAGGAAGAATAATGAACCTTTTTTGTACGAGTCCTCAATCCAAAAAATTCCCACGGTGTCTCCTAGGGCACAAACAAGAAACAGGGCTTCGAGCCCTCCAAATGTTATGGAACAATTTAGCATGCAGATATTATGAATCAGTCATTTTAGACTCCAGCAAACTTCTGGTCGTTTT
>NW_006989452.1:0-1080 GCF_000164805.1 Carlito syrichta
ATTTAGAAGGAAAATCTTTTCCCCAAGGAAAGGAGGTTTTCAAGTTGCCTTTCAAAGATGCTTAAACCAATCTTTACATATTCCTAGTGAAGTTAAAGAGAAAACACAAGTGTACATGTTGCAAGATTCTTGTCATAATACAAAACTGCATGTGGTGCAATCATTTGTGTCAGTTCAGGGAACAACACGTGGTGAACTCCAGAAATGTTAAAATCCTATTCTGCGTTCTCTTGCCAGAAAATGGCTTCACTGGGTAATAGAGATCATACGGCTTAAGGTGAAACAACTGAGTGCCATTTAATTCTGTGACTAATTGGAGGCTGTTACCACAATACCTCAGATGGCCGAATCTAGTTCAAAAGTGAACATGCCAGAGGGAATGAAAATAAGATCAAGATTTTATATGGTTAAAAACTCATGTTCTATAACTGCAGCTTAAATCTCCAAATTATTTCACTCCTGGAATTAATTTAGGTAAGACCACATCGCATTGTCTCAGGGATTGAAATATGTGAAACCTCAAACAATGTTTCTAGGTCCAGTTTTTTTAAAGGAAAAAGAAATGGTACTTCAAGCTAGGGAAGATATAAGGAGACAACAAAGACCCTTATGAAAACACGATTTGTATCCTAGGGACTGGAGTGTCATGACTATTTCATGGGGTTAACAAAAGGAAGCACTTTTAGCAAGAAGTATGTTAAAACGTTGCTTTTCTAGTCCTGTCTCAGAGACGTGTTGCACACTGGTAATCAGTGAATTCAAAAGAGAGTGACAAATTCGCCTACACGTCTATTTTAATGCAAACCCGGTAAAATATGCCACATTGTGTGTGTCACTGCACTCTATGTAAGTTTGGAAAAACAAATATAAAAAATTATTTAAAGTATAGCTAGAAAAAATGAATTAAGCAATCTTTTCTTTCATTTGCCACTGACAGGTGGCAGATGAACTCACACTTTCAAAGACGTTGTAGTATAACTACTGAGCCTAACACCACACTCTTTTTTCATTAATTTATTTATTCAATTATTAATGTATTTGGAAGTAAGTACAACACTTTCTCAAAGCAGAGATTGTCAA
>NW_006989452.1:2528-3189 GCF_000164805.1 Carlito syrichta
ATTTTGGCAAGCCCATAGTACTTAACAACAACAAATTGCATTGTTTCAGGTACTGAAATATTTGAAACCTTAAAGAAAGATGCTAGGTCAAATTGTATGAATGTACAAAGAGTAAGTACTTCTCTCAAGGAAAGCAATGAGGAAGAACACAGTCCTATAAAGAAAAATCATTTGGATCTTAGGAGACAGGGTGATGTGATTGTTTAATGAGGTTCACAATGTGAAGTACTTTTACTAACAAGAAAATTAATATGATTTTTTTTACTTGTCCCAGAGACCTCTTGTCCAGTGGTAATCAGTTTATTTATTGGAGAGTGGTAAAATCTACAAACCTATGTTGATATGAACCTGTAAAGTCTTCCAAATTATCTACACAGCTTCACTCTAGGTAAGAGTTTGTCCAAACTAGTAAGAGGGTATCTTTAAATCATAGTGAGAAAAACAAAACAAATCATTATTTCCTTAATTTGACACAAAAAACAAGCAGAAAAATCCACCCATTGAAGCATTTTGTAGTGTAACCTAAAGAGTCTAACACTACACTCTTGTTGCAGTTATTGTTTAACTATTTATATATGTGAAAATTAACAAAATTCTTTCACAATTTAAGTTTGTATAATCGCCTTTGAAGAAAACTGAAAGAAAACTTTTCATATACTCA
>NW_006989453.1:0-752 GCF_000164805.1 Carlito syrichta
CAGGTCCCATGCCTCGGCCTCCCAAAGCCACAGTCAGATTATCTGCTGATCTACCATTTTTCAGGAACTCTAGACCCAAGGCTGGGGCTTCCTTCCCAAATGATCTCTGTCTCTTCACGATGATTCCAACTCCATACAAAAATGGATGCTCTCTTTCTTTTCCATTTTTTCATTTTTCTCTTTGAGTTGGAGTCTCACTCCATCACCCAGGCTGGAGAGAGATGGCTCGCTCTAAGCCACTGCAGACTCGGCCCACCAGGCTCATCAAGCCTTTACCTGGCCTTCCAAAGTCTCAGAATGACAGCTGCATGCCACCACGCCCAGTTCATTTGGGATGGAGGGAAAAGATGAGGTCTCACCGAGGTGCCCAAGCCCAGCCTTGATCTTTCATAAAAATTGAACCAGAAGAAAAGTGCAGCTGGCCACACCTGAAATCCCAGTGCTCTAGGAGGCAGAGGCGGAAGGATAACTGGAGCCCAGGAACCCAAGGCCAGCCCAGGCCACACAAGGTGACCCCATCTCTGCACCCATCCAAACAAGGTGTCTGGAGTTGAGGTGCCCGTCGTCCCAGCCACTCTGAGGACTGAGGCAGGAGGATCATGGAAGCCTGTGATGTTGAGGCTGGCAGTGAATGACAGTCGTTTCCCCAGGTCCCAGTCTGGACCACAGAGCTAGACCCTGTCTCCAAAAACATCAGAATTGTACACAGATTCTCAACTGTGCATGGTGTGTTCACAGGGCGACTTTTCTTT
>NW_006989454.1:0-768 GCF_000164805.1 Carlito syrichta
TCAGTGAAACGCTACAAATAGGATGCGATCCCTTAAAGGGACTTGGAAAAAACAGACAGGGCATAAAAGCACCTGTTCAGGTTGTAAAGAGGAAAGACCGATCTGGTATTGACTAACCCAAAGACTGAGATGGGTGGCATGAATCCTGTTTAAAAAAAGGAATAGACCAGAGAAAAATGTAAACAAAATAAGGGTTTTCACTTCCTTTGTCCTCTCCTATTCCTCCTACAACTCCAATTCCTGCCTTCCCTACTACTCTTTCTCTTGTAGTCTGTTCTGAGTCCCTTCGCCTTTATCTGGGAAGGAAGGGCAGGCGTCTATGACCGTGGTGCCTAGCTCTGACTTTCAGTCTTTCTCTTTTACCTTCATAGAAGGGGCAAGTGCCAAAGGCCAAGGCACCTGACTCCAGCATCCAGTCTTTCGCTTTTTCCTTTGGAGAAGGGGTGGGTGCCAAAGGCCACGGCACCTAACCCCAACCTCCAGACTTTTCACCCCACCTTCTCAAGGGGGTGGCTCAGACAAAAGGATGTTAAAAATTCTTCTTTATTGTCTTCTTATGATAAATTTCTCTCAAGTTCAACTTTCCCAGATGGAAGTAAAGGAATCATATAAAGTGAATCCTGTTAGCTAACTACAAAATAGGTGTTAATAAGCAGACTAGACTGGAAGCACAATTTCTTTTGGATGTATTTTATCTCTCAGTCACCACTGGTTGCAAACTCCAAGAATTTAGAAAAGGGCCCACAAACCCCTCAACTATAACTATTG
>NW_006989455.1:0-1243 GCF_000164805.1 Carlito syrichta
AATCTTGATTACATGAGTCCTCCATCCCAAAAACTTACAGAGTGTCTAGCTAAGAGATAACCACCAATCAGGATTTGCGAGTAGGAATCTGGATAATGGGAGTCCTCATATACAGGAAACTGCACTGCCTATTGCTAAGGAAGAATAAGGAATCGGGTTTACACGTGTCCTCAATCCCCAAAAAACTTCAGCCTGTCTTGCTAAGGGTTAAACACGAATTTGGGTTTCTGAAGCATTATCTAGGAAAATGAAATCTTCATATCTGGCAACTGCACGGACTTTTCCTAAGAAAGAATAAGGAATCTGGGTGACATGTGTTCTCAATCACCAAAAAAACTACACAGCATCTTCCTAAGGTCTAAACAAGAATAAGAGTTTCGACACATATATCTGAGAAAGGGAGTACTCATATATAGGCAACTGCATGACTGTTGATAAAAATATGGAATCTGGGTTATACAAGTCCTCAGTCCTGAAAATCTACAGTTCATCTTGCTGACGGTTAAAGAAGAATCAGGGATTCGAGGCGTGAATGTGGGTAATAACAGTCCTCATATACAGGAAAAATACATGGCCTCTTGTTAAGAAAAAAGAAGAAATCTGTTGTACACGTTCCTCTATCAAAAAATCTACATGGCGACTTACAAAGGGCTAAACAAGAATCAGGGTTTCAAAACAGGAATCTAGGGAAAGAGAGTCCTCACATACAGGACACTACATGACCTCCAACTAAGGACGAAAAAGAATCTAAATTATATGAGTCCTCAATCCAAAAAATTCCCAGGGTGTTTGCTATGGGAGAAAGAAGAAACATGACTTTGAGCTCCCCAAATATTTCAGAGCAATTTAGCAAGCGGATATTACGAATCGCTCATTTCAGGACTCCAGCAACCTTCTGGTACTCTTGAAATTTGTAAACGGCTATCGGGCAATCCAAGTTCATTAGGTTCCTCGCAACAACTAAGGCCAGATTCCAGGAAAAAGGAAACTTCTTGACATATGTGGATGTAACTCTGGTCTTAAGATGAAACCTGTAATCCTTCCACTTCCGTTTCTGTTTTTATTTTGAGAGCGGGCAAGTGTTTTGCAGTTGTCAAATATTTAGTACGTATTTTTAAAGGTAACCAGGAATCATGGATTCCCCATCCCTAGGAAATTTCTGGGCATCTGTCTTTTTGTATACAGAATTTGGAATCCACATGACAGGGAAAATCACGGCATCTATCTGAGAAGGAAAAGGAAG